>NC_030422.2:21597599-21650099 GCF_001660625.3 Ictalurus punctatus
TCATTCATGTTTTTCTCTCACCCATGACATCATTCTACCAGAGAGAGAGAGAGAGAGAAAGAGAGAGAGAGAGACTGGGCAGCAGTTGTCATGGAGACAGATAGGTGGTAAAGCTAGTCAATCGAAAGCTTGTTCGCTGCTTGTCAGTCTGTGTGTGTTGGTGGTCTGACCCTGGTGCTACGTTCACAAGAAAAAAGATCATAGTTGTTACACATCATATTTAAATCCTAGAGAGAAAGTGCTGATTTGTGTGTGTATGTATCTCTGTGTGTGTGTGTGTGTGTGTGTGGGTGTGTGTGTGTGTGTGTGTACACTTCAACACAGTCAGACCTGCGTCATCTGTATGTAATTACAGTATCCCCAAATAGTTTGTGTACAATTACTCTGCTCAGAGTGGCCCCATTTTTAAGCCTAAATATTTATATAAATAAATAAATAAAATTAGGTTGCCATTGTAGTTGGAAAAACCTCAAATAAAGGGAACTCTGTAGGTATATACTTACAGTCTGTAGCCCCTCTGTTGCAGTGCAAAATTTGTAAGCCCCTCTACCCCGTCCATCAGTGGAACCACCACAGGACCAGATATGATTTAGTGGTGGACTAAGCAGTGGACTAATCTAAGCACCGACACTCACATGGCAGTGGCATGGAAGAGCGGTTCATATTCTTTAGGGTAAATCAGGCTTAGCAGCACTGTCGCCATTTTTAAGTCACCTCAGAATCACCATCAGCCGCGGTTTATACTGTCACTGAGTAAAAGACAAGAGGATGATTAACACCAATCACGCATAGACAAATGTCACTGTCTGTACCTGGCTGTACCTGGCTGTACCTGGCTGTACCTGCCTGTATCTGGCTGTAACTGGCTGTACCTGGCTGTATCTGGCTGTACATGGCTGGACCTGACTGTACCTGACTGTACCTGGCTGTACTTGGCTTTACTTGGCTGTACCTGGCTGTATCTGGCTGTATCTGACTGTACCTGGCTGTAACTGGCTGTACCTGTCTGTATCTGGCTGTATCTGGCTGTACCTGACTGTATCTGGCTGTACCTGGCTGTAAATGACTGTACCTGGCTGTACCTGGCTGTACCTGGCTGTATCTGGCTGTATCTGACTGTACCTGGTTGTACCTGACTGTATCTGGCTGTACCTGACTGTATCTAGCTGTACCTGGCTGTACATAACTGTACCTGGCTGTATCTGGCTGTACCTGGCTGTACCTGGCTGTATTTGGCTGTACCTGGCTGTACCTGACTGTACCTGGCTGTACCTGGCTGTGTGGGGCAGTGGTGGCCTGGCGGTTAAGGCTCAGGGTTACTGATCAGAAGGTTGAGGGCTCAAGCCCCAGCACTGCCAAGCACTGCCACTGTTGGACCCTTGAGCAAGGCCTTTAATCCTCTCTGCTCCACGGGCACAGTATCATGCGTACCCTGCGCTCTGACCCCAACCTCCTAACATGCTGGGATATGCCAGGAAAAAGAATTTCACTGTATGTGTGACCAATAAAGACTCATAATCAATATCTGTATCTCCACAGCATGGACCATCAAGGTTGTATACAGTTCCATGATACTCTACATACAGAAACCCAACAGCTTATAATCTTATAACAAACTTGCAGCTATAAAAGAAGTAATTCCGCTCGAAAATCTCAATAAGCCAGACTACTGCTAGAAAGGGTTACAAAAAAAACTGAAGCCCAACTTTCTTCTGGCTTACATATCACTGTGGAATGATGACAATGCACACATCTGAATCTGACTTGCGCAAGCACAACCTCAACCTTGATGAGACCATATCTTTAATATGGAGATTACAATAAGGCCAAAAATGTAAATACCACACAAGCTTTGGTTACATTTGTGCCAGTTTTTCCCGTTCTGTAAAATCTTTAAACATGGCTGTGTGTAGTATATAATACGCTTGTCAATGACTACATTTACATGGACAGCAATAAATAATTCTTGACCTTATTCTGAGTAAGACAATATTCTGATTTAAGTTGTTTACATGAGTTGCTATTAGAATATTCCTTTCATGTTCCCGTTTTACATGTTATAGAACATAGAATGATTAACCCCACACGTCATTACGTCACCGCGCCACGCCGTCCGACGTTCCCTCCAGAATTTCACGTATCAACATACAGTTGGTCTTTGTTATGGTATCGTATACAGTTCTGGGTGTTTCTATTTTTAATTATACGAACGCTTCAAGTGCGGTAAATTATTTGTCATGCTGTACGTGCAAATAGACGACTGCTTGAAGCCGTGGGCTGTGTCCCAAACCGTGTACTTACCATCTGTATAGTAGCCGAGATACATGTATTTCACCTACTATACAGCAGGTAAGTACGTAGTTTGGGACGCAGTTGTGCTCTCTTATTTGCCGTCAAATGGTTGAGCACTGCCTTGTGTGATCGTATCCTGTCGCAAAATGCAGTGAAAACTCCCACACGATGTTAATAGTGTGATTAAGGTGTGTACATGTCTGTAATGCACTTCAATAATGCCACTAAAACAGGAATACTCCACATGTCTTAATTCGATTTATGTTTTTTCTTCGAGTATGACTTTAATCGTATTAAGGTAATCAATAATCACTGTTTACATGGTAGCTTCTTAGTATTGTCTTAATCAGGTTAATATCGGATCATTGTTGTCCATGTAAACGTACTGACTGAGCAGAACTAGCCCTTATGTGCCTAATGTCAACGTATGAAGGTATATTTGGCCAAGAGTTTTCAGTTAACTGACAGAATGTTCAAATAAAATGTTTTGCTTGTTTGTGCTTTTGACTTGGGAAGGCTAACACACAGCACGGTTGCTGTTGAAAGTCATAAGAATATTGCTGCTATTCAGCTGGGAACCGTGGCCGCCGAACATCAGCTAGCTAATGACTGAAGTTAAAGCATAGATACATACAAACCATGTGAAGGGCAGTGACAGTGGATATCAACATTTCTCTTGGATGTGTTGCTAAATTTCGAAGTAAAATGTCCTGTAAGAATATTCTTGTACATTTTTTAAAGATTTTTTTTTTTTGAAGAAACGAAATCTTCCCGTGCTTCGGGGGTTTCCTCTCCCAAGACAAAGACATGCGTTGTAGACTGATTATTATTTCCAAATTCTCCGAAGTGTGCGAGTGTGTGTGTTATTGTGCCCATTGTCCCTCACCTTATACCTCAAGTTCCCTGGGATAGGATCCAGGCTCCCATGACCCTGTGTAGGATAAGTGTTACAGAAATGGATGGATGGAGGAATAGATGTTGCAACTGTGTAAAATAACAGTTTACATGATGTCACTACTCTTGATAAGCTGCTAACCTGTCTGCCCATTGTTTACTAGATGAAAAGCATTTTTAACTAAATGAAGATGACAGAAATTGTAATTGGTAGTGAAACAAAAAAACAAAAAAGACTTGGAAATGTCTTTCTGAGATCTTATTTAACTTTACTACCACTGAATTCTATCATGTAAGGAATATAGCATGTGTTAGACTCTATCTTCAGTTACAAGTTGCCAAGAAACTGATCAATGCTTCTTCTTTTTTTAATTTTGACTAATATAATGCATTGCTCAATTCCCACTACATAAACTACAACATGTGCAAGATTACTTAACATGTACTAGAGATAGAGATCATATTTGAAGTTGTAGCTTCAGTCCACCCACTGGATGCCTTTTTACTTTAGAAGTGGCTAAAAAAATGTCATTACTAGTTTTTAAATCTCTTAATGGTACAGCACACACTTTTTTTTTTACAGCTCTGAATGGTTGATAAACTAGCCGAAACTGTGTTCCAGATTGTGTTTTGAGATCAGCTAGTGCTCTCCTTCTCCACATTCCATGTGTGAAAATTAAAAACAGTGGTGAAGCAGCGTTTTGTTTGTATGCCCCAAAGATCTGGAACACATTACCATTAAACATTTGTCATACTCCATGTATCATTGATTCAAAAACAAACAAAAAACAGCTACAGTGCTGTGAAAAAAAAGTATTTGTTTTTGTGTATATCTCATACTAAATACTTTTCGATCTTCAAATGAAATGCAACATAAAACAAAGGCAACTTGAGTAAACACACAATGCAGTTTTTATTTATGAATTTTTTTTTATTGAAGCAAATAAAGTTATTCAACACCTATCACCAATGTGGAAAACTAATTTCCCCCTTAAAATCTGGTTGTGCCACCTTTAGCATCAAATACTGCAACCAAACGCTTCAGATAACTGGAGATCAGTCTTTCACTTCTTTCTAGGACTAGGACTTACTCCTGTGATTTGGATCCTTGTCTTGCTGCATAATCCAGTTGCGCTTGATTTGCAACTTACGGATTGAAGACCTGACATTCTCCTTTAGGATTTTCTGGTAGAGAGCAGACTTCATGTTGCCCTCAATTATTGTAAGTTGCCCAGACCCTGAAGCAGCAAAGCATCCCCACACCATCACACTTCCACCACCATGCTTGACCATAGGTATGATGTTCCCCTTTCAACTCATCAACCCACAGAACATTCTCCCAAAAGGTTTGAGGATCAACAAGGTGTGTTTTGGCAAAATTCAGACAAGCCTTAAGGTTCTTCTGGGTTATCAGTGGTTTTCACCTCACCATACTTCGTTTTTTGTCCTGTGTCTTTCTGATAGTGAATTTATGAACAGTAACTTTTATTGATGTGAGAGAGGCCTGTAGTTCCTTTGATGCTGTCCTTGGCTCTTTTGTGACTTGCTGGATGAGTAGTTACTGTGCACTTGGAGGAATTTTGGAACTTTTAACCAACTTCATGTTGTTGAAAAAGTTAATTTGATTGAACAGAGTGTGCAGTAATCAGTTGCGTCTAGTCCAGCTGAACCCCATTATGAATGCAGTTTCATAGATTTGGGGAATTAGTAACTGTGGGGGCAAATACATTTTCACACAGGCCCCGTGTGACCTGATATCACCTGTTGTGCCCTGCGATGGATTGGCACCCTTTCCAGGGTGTGCCCTGAGTCCCCTGGGATAGGCTCCAGGCTCCCTGCAACCCTGAGTAGTATAAGCAGTACTGAAAATAGATGGATGGATTTGGTTCTTTCTATGGAATAGATTTTTTTTGTAAACACAGTGAAAACGACTCTGCTTGAAAATAAGCAAGAGAGATTTCGAAACCTACCCACCTCCACTCATGATGCATTCAGATGACACACCTTGCTGTGGATTGAGGTTTTGGTGAGGAAACTGTGTGCTGCTCGGGTGGTTCGAGACCCCAGAGATAAAGAGACAATGATTTTATTGTGTGAAATGCCAGTGTTGTTATGAAATTCTAGAGTGCAGGTGGACACATTGGCATGAAAGAGGGCTTGTTTGGGTCAGATATTTGGTCTGGATGTTTTCATCCAGCAATAGATAAGCCTACGGTTCTCGTGTGTGTATGTGTTTTTGACCTTGGAAACCTTTGGTTCATTTAACAACAGTGTGTGTTCACTTGTGTGTGAGTGTCCTGGTTTCTCATGCAGTGATATTTTGCTCTGTTTATCTGCAGGCTGTATTAGCGCTGCGATAGTGTGCTGTTTCACATGCCGAGTCACGGCCTGTGAAAAGCTGCTGAGTCATGCTGGCATTTTGCCCATTCTCTTTCTGAAGCTGATGCGTGATCGTATCGCAGTGTGCGTATTGTTCTGCAGCTCAAGGTGGTCATCAGCTGTGGTCCCTGGAGGATCTTTGGTAGAAATTCTGTAGGGACTCCACATCCGAGGGAGCATGTGTGTGTGTGTTTGTGTGTGTATGTCACCCTCAGTTGGTTAGGAAGGCATGTGTGAGCCTGGGAAGAGAAACATGGTCACAATGGAGCTCATGTATCCTGCTTTTCACTCTGCCATAGTGGAGGAAGCAAATCCAGACCCCCACCTCTCTCCCTCTCGCTCTCTCTCTCTCCTCTTTTACACACACACATACACACAATCTTTCTCTCTCTCTCTCTCTCTCTCTCTCTCTCTCTCTCTCTCTCTCTCTCTCTCTCTGCTGTGTTTCCTTTTTCCTCTAGGTAGTCTGACTGTTTTCGCGGTCAGTCTGTGTCTCTAACATCATCTCTCTCTTCTCCAGTCTCTTGGTCTCTAATTTATCCATCTTTCTTACGTCCATACCCACTTCACTCCTCTACTGTTTTGCTCTGCTGCTTCATGTTCATGGCACTAGCGTGGTCTCCAGTCCCTCCTTCTCTGTTTCTCTGTGTCTCCCTCTCTTCTTCTTCTCCTCTCTCAATTCCTCTGTGAATATTGTCATGGAGAAGCTAGACATCTTGAAGAGCAGAGCAGGTAGGAGGAACTCTTGTGTTATTCACTTTTTGCCACTATATTCAGACCTTCAAACAGAAACTGTGAGATTCCTCTGAGCGTTATGAGGAGTGCTCATGGCAGCAGACTGTGTGTGCAGGTCCACCATGATCAGCAGACCTGGTGGTTCAACTCAACCTCTAGAGCTATAGAGAAGAAAGGGGATGATAGATATATGGGATCGGCTCTCTAGACTGCGTTTTTTTTCCTCCTCTCTCCCTCAAATCCCTGAAGGACAAGGATATATTCCTTACTTTTCTGCCATGTCTAAGACTATGCAGGAATTTGTTGTTTGTGAATGTGATTCATTAAAATAAATAGCCTGATAGTACAGGACATCCATTATGTCAGATCATGCTACATTGAACATATTTTGAACCAGTCCAGGGCTCGGTTTGAACTGTTTTAATAATGTGCAATTACTGGGCAGTTTTATAACATTTTTTCCGAACTTCTACTGAGTCATTTGACCTGTGAATGCTATAAACACTCTGAAGCCTCCAGGCAGTATTAGATTTCTGGGCTTTGTGGGTGAATGTTGGATGAGTTCTAGCCACTGTAATGCTGGTTTATTTAAAACATGTAATTTTTGGTTGATATATTATACAGCGTAACTGGATCGTCCCGTGCGTGTGAGAATGAGACTGTGAGCGTGAGAGTCATGGAGCCTTGTGTCATGGAATCTTATCACATATGCGTGAAAGTAACCTGAGGTTATGCAGCATCTTGGCAAGCCCGCACGCACACACACACTCACACACATACACAAAAATTGGCCCAGTGCCCCTTTCTTGCTCTGGATTTCACTCTGTGTTTGGTTCCCATTTCACCATTGGATTCCAGCACAGCAACACCGTCCACAAGCATAGTGTAATGACACTGACAATACACAGACACTATTCTCTCCAGCAGTTACAGTATCTCTCTCTCTCGCTCTCTCTCTCTCATTCACACACAGGCTTATCCTCAGGGATGGGAGGGTTACTTTAAAAATGTATTCCATTACAGTTACAAATTACTTCATAAAAAATGTCATCAGTAATGTAATCCAAGTATCACAATATGAAAGTAATCTGATTATTTTTGGATTACTTCAAGGGCACATATGTAAACAAAGTCAAGAGAAAATCAATATGTCTATGTCTCAAATACTTTTATTTAGAGCTTATTTTAGAGCTTAAAAAACAAGTTCAGTGTTTGGATTTGTTTGAATAAAATAAAGAAATGTGTTGCTCATGTGAGTCACAACTTACAAGAGGGAACTAGAACTCTAATCAAGCAGCTGTCTATGTTGTGTTATATCAAAAGTACTTGTACCTGTAATCTGATTATTTAGTTTTTTGACCTAACTGTAAAGGATTTCAGTGACCGGTTGTTGTTTTTTTGTATCCTGATTACGTAACGCTGTTACATGTATTCCGTTACTACCCAAGCCTGCTTACACACATATATTAATATTCACATGCATAAACACCCACACTCTCACGCTTTCGAACAAGCTGTACCTGTAACCTCTCACGCTCACGGCTACGTCTACACACGTTCTTTTTGAGAAGCCCGCTGGCTAATTATGGAGGTAAAATGAATGGAAGAGAAAATTAAGCTTCATAGAATTTTTATGCAAATGAGTTTCTAATTGAAGCCTTCGAGTTCTGGCAGCCTGACAGGCCATGAGAGAGAGAGAGAGAGAGAGAGAGAGAGAGAGAGAGAGAGAGAGAGAGAGAGAGAGCGAGAGCGCTCTATACTGCAGCATCATTCCCAGGGTTAAAACCTGAGTGTGTATTATGTGTGTTGATGTGTGTGTTGGCTGTGACAGGCTGTTAGGCTCTGCCTTTCCCAAAATGAATGCCGTGCCAATATTTGGTAAATAGATAAATAACCCATATGTGTTGAATATGTGAGTGTGTGAATGTGGTTTTGAGGCTGCTGCCAAAACTGCATTTTTTTTTTATCTCAGTCATCTCTTGTTCTAACCATTGATAGACCTGAATCTTTTGATTGCAGGATGTCTTTCCAAGCTAATTCCACTCTTTTCCATCTCTGTATTTTATTAGCCTTATTATTAGGAGAAACCGGTAGGAAAGGTTAGTTGTTCACGAGAGGTTATATATAATTGTCTATTAATTTTCCTTTCCCAGATCTTTGGACCTTTTGGAGATTTCACTCCTTCCTATTTCTAGCCATCCACTGACATTCTTACAGACTCAAACAAACTAAGCTCTTTTCCTGTTGTACATCAGACATGATACCCATGCTGCTTTAGTATGGCTTATTACTACTTGCAGTTCGCTCCTATATTAATAAGTGTGGACTTTTATACCATCAACTCTGTAGCTAGATCCACTAAGTGTATTTTTGTTGTTGTTGTTGTTGTTGTTGTTGTGAGAGGAATGGTAGTAGTTTCTAGTCATGAACACCCACAAAATACTCAATATTCGATAAACCATATTTCACTGTATATGGTGGTAATGCTTGCCTATATAAAACTGATAGTCAAAACAGACATTTGCATATTTATTGATGCTAAAATGAATGTGCTTTAACCATTGAAGAAACATCACAACTGGTTTCATATGGTTATATCTTTATACTGTTGGCCTCATTAAGCTGCTCTCACCTTTTTCTGCCCAGCAATAGGCATCTTCCTCCATATCAACCACTTCAGCGCCATTCATCCACAGCTTGCGTTTTCACAGGCATCACAGAACATGTATGGCAAGACAGGAAGTTGATGAAGTGTTGTTTCCTCTGAAGGCTGTTGTATAGACAATGGGCTCTGGAAGTTATTAGAGGAATTGGTCTCTGTTCCCACTGTGTGTGTTTATACTCTGTGTGGATGCTTGGATATGTATTTGCCCACAATAGGCACATTTTTTCTTTCTTTGTACTTTGATCATAATCTGTGTATGTCCTAATATCTAGCCTCCCAGCATTGAATTTTTGAACTTCCTAAACTTTGCAGTATTCACGCTGTGATCTCTATTACCTGTAGTGATAAAATGTCTATTTAAACACAGTTTCTCCTGAATGTTCCAGGATTATACATGTAAGTGTGGTAGCAGGTTTAAACTAAATAAAGGTGTTTTCATGCTTGTTCTTGAGCCTGCACTCAGGACTGCTTTGGGGGTTTTGCAATTTTTGTAAAACAGTAGACAGTTATCATTCACCTTTAATGTTCTTATTGTAAATGGTCTGCACTTATATAGCGCTTTACACTGTGTCTCATTCACCCATTCTCACACACACACACACACACACCAATGGTAACATAGCTGCCATTCAAGGCACTAACTTGCCATCGGGAGCATCTTGGGGTTCAGCGTCTTGCCCGAGGACACTTCGTCGTGTGGAGTCACGTGGACCGGGAATCGAACCGCCAATCCTACGATTAGTGGACAACCCGCTCTACCACCTGAACCCTCTACCACCTGAAGCCGCCCTTATTAATGCTGCTCTGGTCATGTTACCATTCACAGTGATTATTTCTGAACATGTGGCACATGCAGAACTATCTGCACCTTCCGGACTTGATGCATGCTGTCATGAGACTTTGTGCTGATTTGTGTGATTCTCTCTAACACAGCTACAGTTCTATAAATGTGTAGTTTTATTGCATTAGGGACTATATAGTTATAACTTGGGGGTCCAACACCCACTACCTCAGCCTGATGTTGCACAGCAAATATATTGCACAAACAACTGCACATATCTGCACCTTATTCAAAATACACTCGTTCTGTTTCTGCCGCTGATTTTTGTTTCCCTTATGTCATATATTTTTTTGAATATATTTTTCCTTTTCTACCTGCATTAAATTCTAGTTTATGTAAATTCAATTTTTATGTCACGGACTGTCGAAAAAAGCATTTCACCGCTCGTTGTACTGGGTAAAGTTTGATATGTGGCCAATAAAATTTGAACTTGAATAATATTACTTGCTTAAATGAAAGCATGCAAATTCTGCAACCACAATTTCTGGCCTTATTTGCTCAGCATACAGTATACTGTCTGTCCTGTTTTTTGTCCCTTTCTGCTCTTCACCTTCCTTACATGGTTGAAGTTGTTTGATATCCCTTGTTAGTCACTTGTATTTATAGCCCTCCTGGGTGTTATGAAATATTGCATGTGTATTTACCACCAAGCCATGAAGTTCTAATAAAGTGTTACTTCAGGGAGAATAGTATAACTGACTAGCCAAGTCCCTTAAGGGGCCTAGACAACTATGTTCACAAGATGCAAAGGGGGAACCCAAGAATAATTGGTATGTCCCTGGGTCCTATTTTTTTCTGCTTTTGACCTGGGTCTTTCAGTCTTTTTAGTGTATTTAAATGCCAAAACACATAAACAATGTATTGTTACTTATAATTATAATACAGTTCATCCTGCTCACTTATCCCTACGTTGCTGTAGAGGTGCTGTGAGGGACATACCTTCCCCTAGAGCTGCCCATGTTCCAAACTAAACTCTCGGTACAAACATCCTTGAGTGCAAAAAGCCTAAGTGTAAAAACACCTCAAGACTTGTGTATTAGTCACTGAGAGTGTGTTTACACAGCTTTATAGAGTACAAGTATGGCATGTAGAGTGTTCGCACACATACACACATATACAGCTCATGGCACTGGTTTACAAAAAGAGTATGGAAGTGTGAATGAGGCACATATACTAAAGACATGCGCGACAAACCTTCAACTGTAGTCTTGTTGCGGATCAGGATAAAGATATTGAATAAAATGAGATCCTGGCTGTAAGACATTACATCACAGCAGTGTTTCTCTGAGGGAAAGTTATAAAGACTTAGTGTCAGAAGCAATGACGGGAGGGAAATGGGTCCAGTGAATTACTAAAAATAACAATAATGAAAATGTTATCTTTTTATTATCATGATGTTCAAATTGATATTTTGTTTCTGTTTATGCAGACAAGGTCCTAGCGTCCATAAATTCATAATCAGCCCAGAGCTAGGAAAACGTATAAATTGTTTATATGAACGGAATAAAGTTTAACCTGAAAGGAAATGTTGCCGGCCAGCTAGTAATTAGTTAACATTTTATGGAAGTTCAACAGCATGCAGCTTGGTCATTTTTTGAATGTTGCAATTATTGCAATTAGTTTGTCTGCCTTCAGAAATGTTCTCAGTACTGTCCATTTAGAAAAGCTTCATTTCAACCATTTGGTTAAAAGCACATATATAAATATAACTCCCTTTATCTGTCACATGACCTTAGAGTAAATTTCTTTCTCTGATCTGATCGATACTAGTTAAGATACACCCCCCCCCCCCCGTCGACAAACATGTCGAGACTGCACTGAAATACACAGCAGATTCGTACAGCAGCGATGCCCTAATATGGGTAGCAATAATTCATCCAGCACCATGAACACATAAGAAGAGGAAATCACACAATTGTTCTCTGCATTTGTAGCACGGGCTCTTTCTGTTTTCTTTGGGAGAACTGCACTTCCCTTCTTTCTGATCGTTGCGTCCTCTGCCAGCTCAGTTTGACGGATCTGTGTTTAGTGGCAGCACCTGAAAGCGTAAGTCTGTGACGGTGTTTACTTTAAGCTGCATTGTCAAATTGAGTCGTTTTCTTCTTTTGACTGAGTTGCTATGTGACCTTGCTCTGACATATATTAGCAAGAGCTAAAATAAGCACAGAAATGTTTAGTTAAAAAAAAAACAGAATTTCGTGACTGACTTTGTGATTTAAACCTATGAACTGAAGCACAGTGTAATCAAATAAGCAAGGAATAAAGCACAACAGGACATGCAGTAAATGTAAATGATGTATTATTCCATCCTAAAGACTTTTATGTGTCAGAAAACATTACATTTGCAGCTTTACTTCTGATTCTTACAAAGTATAAGAATCAGTAAAAAGCTTACTTGACCATATCTATGATTATAGACCATTTTTGTTCTGTTTATATGGATCAGTCAGCATAAAAGTGATTGTGTAAGTTGATACTATAGATAAGACAACATATTAGAAGGAACGCATTAATATAAGTCTATGACTTGGATTACAGCTGGCAAAGCTGTTAGAGCTGCTGTTATAGGAGTTAATCAAGACCTTCTGATCAGATTTCAACAGAGAATTCAACAACAGTGCCTTGGTATAAGTAGTCAAAATCCATTGTAATATTAAACCTAATGTTGTACAGCAAAATGTTCAGGTGTTTGTAGCATTAGTTGTGTATATCTGTAGGTATGCTATTTACCATTAATTTGAACATAGTACATAATGGGTGCATGAGGACACATTTCTTTTTTTTTTCTCATCTCCTATTAGAGAAAAAAAAGTCCCTTGTGGAGTGAACTTGTTGGAGACATGTTACTCTTTACTGATCTCACAGCAGCAACACTGGGCTTTCAACAGTGAGATGTCTCCCAGTGCTCCTGACTCATTACTAAACGCTGGTGTAATGTGGGGAAAAGCTCTTAGAAGGCTCTTTTAACACCTAGTACAGCAAGGCACATGGGGAGTATTTAGTTGCTTAGTGGCGTAGGCTGGGATTAAGTAAGACTGGTTCATTTGAGCATCTCAGGGGAAATGTGGTTAGTGCTGTGGACCTCTTAATGAGTAGTTTTATATAAAGCTTTATTTTTACCTTATTACATGCAAAGCCAATATAGCTAAGCAAAACAAAAAAAATGTAATAAGACCATAATATGTTCCCATTAAGGCTTGTAATGCTTTATTACCTTTTAATAAAACTGAGTTTACACACATGAACCCAGCAGGGTTGCTAGATTGGATGCACTGTTTCTACTACAGTTCAGTGTATATCAGTCATTGACAAATAACAAGCCCAAGGCTTTTTTTTCCCAATTAAAATTAGGGATCCCATTCTACTTTTTACTGTGACTAGACTAGTGTAGACTGCATTCTGCACTGCTGATGTTCTTTACTGTAGCCTCTGCCTGGAGAAGGGCAGGATGGGTGGATGCCAAGATGGGCAGCAGTGGACAGAATGTATGTGAGAGGTAGAGAAGGCCAGGGTGGCTGCTGATTAACCCTTCAAAGGCCACTCCCTCAGTTTCCTCCCTTCTCCTCCCAGGCACATCCTCTCAGAGGGAACTCTGTGTGTGTGTGTGTGTGTGTGTGTGTGTGTGTGTGTGTGTGTGTGTGTGTGTGTGTGTGTGTGTGCGTGTGTGGTTGGTTATCAGACATACTGACACACAGACACACTTTCTTTCCCAATCTGCCTTCCTGTCACTCCGTGTCCTCCACGAGAATTCTCATGCAGGAAATTAAGGCAGAAAGGGTTGATATGTTGCAGAGCAGGCATGAAGGAAGCAGCAGTTCGTTTAGTCAGCACTGCTGGGAGTTGGGGACACTGCAGAGCATGCAAACACACCCCAGCATCACTAACACTCAATATCCCATTTGTTAGTCCAAATATTATTATAGGCATCCGGTTACAAGCTGTCTGTGTGCGTGTCTGATAAATTAGTCATAGTTACGTAGGATCCAGTTGCATAACTGACACCCAGTGGATGCTTTGTGTTTTTCACACCAGTCCATGTAAACTCCAGAGACTGTTGTGTGTGAAAAAGTTTCTGAAATACTCAAACCAGCCCTTCTGGCACTTCTGTCAGTCACTGAGATCAGATTTATTCACCATTCTAATGGTTTATGAGAACATTAACTGAAACCCTTGATGTGTATCTGCATGATTTTATGCATTGCGTTGCTGCCGCATAATTAGCTGATTGGATAATTGCATGAATGAATGAGTACAGGAGTTCTTACTGAAGTGGCTGGTGACTGTATGCATATTGGAAAGTGTTGAAATGTGCAAATAGGACATGTTGTTTACTGCAATGTGTATGTGTGTGAGAGAGAGGGGGAAAGAGAGAGAGAGAGAAAGCACACTGAAGACACTTTTTTGTGCATTTTCCATATAAAACACATTATTAACACATTGATGTTTTACTTTGTGAATTTAATTTATTTTTGGAAATATACACTCATTTCAAATCTGATGACTGCAACACACCAAAAAAGCTGGGACAGTCGACTGTTTACCACTGTATAACATCACCTATTCTTTTAATAACACTTATTAAGCATTTAGGAACTGAAGACACTAGTTGGTTAAGTTTATCAAGCAGAATTTTCCCCCATTCATCCATTATGCATTTTTCAGATGCGCAACTGTATGTGGCCTAGGTTGCATTAATTTTGCGCTTCATAATGCACCACACGTTCTCAATCGGAGACAGGTCAGGACTGCAGGCAGGCCATGCTCGCACCCGCACTCTCTGCTTACACAACCATGTGCTTTTAATCTGGGCAGAATCTGGTTTGGTGTCTTCCTGCTCTGGATGGCAGCATATGTTACTCCAAAATGTGTACATATCTTTCTGCATTAATGACGCCCTCACAGATGTGCAAGTTACCCATGCCATGGGCACTGACACACCCTCATACCATGAACACGACGGCTGTTTTGTCCAAAAACTATTTGAAATGTTGACTCTTCAGACCACAAAACACGATTCCACTGTGCTACTGTCCATCTCAGATGAGACCGAGCCCAGAGAAGTCAGAGGTCCTTCTTTACAGTGTTGATATATGGCTTCTGCTTTGCATAGTAAAGCCTTAACTTGCATCTGTGGATGCAGCGGCGAATGGTGTTGACTTAAAGGTTCTGAAAAGTACTCCAAGCCCATGTCAGGATCTCTATTACAGACTCATGACGGTTTTGAAGACAGTGACGTCTGAGGAATCGGAGATCACATGCATTCAGAAGTGGTTTTCGGCCTTGCCCTTTACGTACTGAGATTTGACAGGATTCCTTGAATCTTTTAATTATATTGTGCACTGTAGAAGGTAAAATGCCCCAAATCCTTCTCTGATGCATCTGTTGCCAGATTGGTGAGCCTCGACCCATCCTTGCTCTTGAAGGACTAGGACTTTTTTTGAGGCTCCTTATACACTACGATTAGACGATTGTTTCACCTGTTTCACATCACCTTCTTATTTCAACTTGTCACATCACTATTAGTCCTAAATTGCCCCATCACAACTTTTTTGGAACGTGTTGCATGCATCACTTTAAAATAAAATTTAAATAAACGTTTACCTTCAAAAATCTATGCAGTTGATTAAGTAAAACATCAAATACCTTGTCGTTATACATTTTTTGTTTAAATAAACGTCAAATTACATTTTCCATACTGGCCCAACTTTTTCGGAATTGAGGTTGTATGTGTGTGTGGGTATGTGTGTGCGTGTGTGTGTATGTGCGTGCCTCACCTACAGCTATTAATGTCACTATGACTTGCACACTTGTCATATTTATGCATCACACAAATGCTAAACAGATTAAATAAGCATCTGATTTCAAAACATTTCTCTGTCTCTTTATCTCTTCTCTCTAATCACATTATGTTCTCTCTTGAGCTGTGCTACTGTACATACAGTAACCATGTGTAGGAGACTTAACAATCTAAAAGAAAACCACACAAAAATCCCCAGAAAGGTCTTGTTTCTATGAATATTATTTTTGTATACAGAGTAAATTTGGACTCTGATGTTCACACTATTGGTGTTGACTTCACACTTAGATCTGTGTTTCTGCCCGGGGTGCTGCGTTTAAAATCCTGTGGAAAACTCTGGGTTGGTTATGATTGATGTATGATCTACCCAAACTAATACAGAAAGGGGGGTTGGGGTGTATGCTTAATATACCTTTTCCCTAGACATTCCTATTAATTTCAAGGTTGATTTAAAGCTTGAAATGTGTAAAAGCAATTAAAAGCCTTCTGTAACCTGTATAACTGTATACCTGATTTCTAATCATCTCACTATAAGAAATATTAGATCAATTTGCCCATTTTCAAGACGTTTTCACTTGTAAGATATTTTTGCAGTATGGTAAATGTTATAAAATTCACAATATCCAAAATAGTCTCTAAAAGGTGTATTGTGACGTAATTTATCATAGTATAAATATATTATGTTATCAGTTCATCCAACCCTGGATTGAGGCAACAGCTTTAAAAACTGATTGGAGCTGTTTTCATTTACAAGTTTGAGCACTTTAACTAGCCAGGTGAATCAATTAGCCTTATCTGCCTGTGCCGTCTTGCTCATGATTTTCACCTCTGTAACCCGATCACAAACACAATTAACCTTCAGTGGTACAAAAGCTTGAGTGATGCACCTGTCAGTGCCCTTTCTGTCTGTACTCACGTCCACAGGTCGGCTTTCCTTCTGATCCTCCATATGTCTCTACTGCTACATCAAGCAGAGGAACAGCATATTAAAGGAATATTTTAGTACTGCTCAAAGTAATCTCTATCCTTCACATCTGTAATGTAACAGATAGAATTTCCTTGTACTGAGCAGTAGAAAATCTCTCACTTTGGAAGACTAAGGGCAGCTGTTTAATTTTGTCCAAAAAAAACAAACAAACACACACAATACTTTCATGAAGTTTTTAGATAATTGTATCTGTTAACTAAGCTGTAAATGTGTTTGTTTGTTTTTTTACTTTTAGAGAAGGAATAATTTGTGCTTATGCATTACCAATATCAAACTACATATGGTGTTGGATACAACAACATATAAACAGCTTTGGTAAGACATTCTCTCATGTCCATCTGTCCATTTTCAGGATCACTGGGAGCCTGGAGCCTTTTCCAGTGAACTTGGGGCACATGTGGGTGGGGGCATTCTGGATGGGGTGCCAACCCATTGCAGGGCATAATCGCACACTCAAACACCCATTCACACGCTACAGACAATTTGGAAACGCCAATCATTACAAATGCCAGTATTTGGACTGGGGGAGGAAACCGGAGTACCCAGAGGAAACCCACTAAGCATGGGGAGAACATGCAGCTCTGCGCACACAGGGTGGAGAATGGATTTGAACTTCCAACCCTGGAGGTGTGAGATAAATGTGCTAATCACTAAGCCACCATGCCTCCCTCTGTCTAATCCTGTTAAAGTGTCAAAATTGTAGTCTTAAATTTATTAGAACTTTTTAAACAGTTGTTTAAAAAAATGTATTAACAAAATTCAATAACTGCCCCGATACATCCAAGTTTTGAGTGAACAGGTTGTGTTCTTTTCTCAGTAAATTTAAACATTGTCCATGACAATCATATATATACTACAGATGCAGCGGATAGAGCTTGAGATGAGAAAATGCTGGAGTATTCCTCCTGTTTGGTCAGGTAAAGAACTCTCGACAGATTTTTGGTGTGTGGGCATTGATGCAAATTTCCAGCACATCTTCCTGCCCAACTTAGTGTTTAAAAACTCTTAATCCGTGGTGCTGGTCTCTCTGCACCACGTAACAACCTCATCAGGTGCTGCATCTGCTTCACTGGCTGGAACGGCTGCAATCTCACACATCAGCTGAAGAAGAAAAGGAGAGAGAATGAATGAGAGAGGCATCAGAAAATTGGGGGCCATAAAGAGAATCTGAATTGGGATTCTTGTCGCTAGAATTACTTTCTGGGAGTAATTGCTTTTGGCAGCTTTCTGCTTGTGATCACAGCACAAAAAACACACACACACACTTTAATGCCTCCTCATGCACGTGCGTGAGATCGTCAGTAAGCCGAATTCTCCCCGTGACAAAGCTTGGTAGATGGTGATTTAACCTTTTAAGCATATTTCTGCTCAAACTGTGTGCGATCTTCACGCGTTTTCTTCCAAACGCTTCTTAAGACAACACTTAGTTATAGTGCAACAAGTTAGCTTGGGTAATGATTTTTCACAAACGCCTGCTGATGAATGATCTGTCCTGAAACAAAATAAAAAATGAGAGAGAGAGAAAGAGTGGGGGTATCATTGCAAGGGCGTCTCAATTCCCATTTCTCTGTAGTCATATCGCCTTTTTGTCCTGTGCTCTGCGTGTGTATGTGTCTTGCACAAGGGAATACAGCTGCACATACCTGTCCCCTGTGTGTTATTGTGTTATGTGTATCAGGTCAACTCATGACCATCCCAGACTACACTTCTCATAATACACTCGCCTTGTCGCGTTCACATTCACCATTTTAATCCATGCACACCTGTCTCTAATCACCACTGGCACTATGTAATGGGCTCTCACACACACAATCGTTGTGAAGTAAATGCTTAGGGTGTGTCTCAATCAGCTCCGTAGTTCAGTAGTCAGGGCACTGATTAGGGACTCGGACATTTTAAGGGCTGTCTCAATCGCAAAATCCTTCAAGTGTACTTGAACGTTTGCTCCCTAAAAAATCCCACAGTGCACAGCAACAACCAGGGAGCATCAATGCGCACTATGTTTCCTTTCTGCAAATGACTTCATCTTTTCTGAAGACTCTCAGCTCTAAAAAAAAACAACAAAAAAACGAGGGACAAACTCTCAACCAACTTCATCTACAAATATAAGAAGCTTGTTAACATTGTTGTAGCTCTCCAATGATTACTTACGTTAACAATTTTTTACTTTATTTAACGTTCTCTATACAGTTTGTTTAACGTGTTTAATGATTTTTTTTTTAAATCCACTAGCATGAATACGATCATACTTGACATATTATGATAGAAATGCGAGTGATTAAGCTAACACTTATTAAGCTAACATTTATATGGCATATAAATTTTGGTGATTTCGTTTTACAACACATAGTCATATCACCAGAAATTCAGTTATCAGTGTTCCAACGTGTATTGAGCCAGGGTCCTTACAGGATATACTTATTCACTACCTACTGAACTAGACATACCCTTAGATTAGTGCATCTGACTTTACCTGGACTTTTGCAAGCTTCCTGGTTGTTGTGTTTTGCCTGTTTAATTGGGCACGTATACATTACAGCACAGTGAAATTCTTTTCTTTGCATACCCCAGCATCCAGTTGGGGTCAGAGCACAGCCATGATACAGTGCCCCTGGAACAGAGAGGGTTAGTGAGCCAGCTTGGCAGCACCGGGGCAGAGCATCGGGGCTTGAACCCCCGACCTTCCAATCAGTAACCCAGAGTCCGGCAGTGCTGGGGCTTGAATCCCCAACCTTCTAAACAGTAACCCAGAGCCTTGCAATGGTGGGGCTTGAACCCCCAACCTTCCAATCAGTAACCCAGAGCCCTGCAGTGCTGGGGCTTGAACCCCCAGCCTTCTAATCAGTAACCCAGAGCCCTGCAGTGCTGGGGCTTGAACCCCCAGCCTTCCAATCAGTAACCCAGAGCCCTGCAGTGCTGGGGCTTGAACCCCCAGCCTTCCAATCAGTAACCCAGAGCCCTGCAGTGCTGGAGCTTGAACCCCCAGCCTTCTAATCAGTAACCCAGAGCCTGGCAGTGATGCGGCTTGAACCCCCAACCTTCCCATCAGTAACCCAGAGCCTTAACTACTAAGCCACCATTGCCCCTGTTTACTCTGTTTGTTGATCACCATACCTAAACCTGTTGTTTTTGTAAGGTTTTTGGAATTGTCTGCCTGCATTTCATTAAGAAAAAAAAAAAAAAAAAAAGCTTAACTGCAACTGCATCTGTCTCAGGCTTCTCTGACATGAGACTGTGTTGCTCATGCTGAATTGACTATATTCTATTCTATTTATTTATTTATTTATTTATTTATTTATCTATCTATCTATTTATTTATTTAAAGATGTTCTGATTTATTTAAGATTTATTTATCTATATGTGCTGTGGAGATACAGATTGGACAGGAGCTACATAAAATAAGAAGGTTTGGTTCTTTGAACCCCCCCCCCCCCCCCCCCCCACCACACACACACACACACGATTGTTCCACAGGGTAGCTGTTTTACTCTGCCAGTCACTCCCTGTGCTTGTTAAAGCCATTGCGCTTCAATGGCTACGAAACCAAAGAACAAACAAACAAGAGATAAAAATGAATAAATGACTCAAGTTCTCTCTTTCACCTTTTGTTGAGAGCAGCCACCCACAAACTTCCACTGTGCTTATGTAGCCTCAAAATAGTGCTGTGGGTGTGTCTGTCTTTAGGTCCCTTTTTCCCCAGGAAAATGGAGAAATAAATATAGCCAAGAATATGTGCGCACTTTACTGTAGAGTTGATAACATGACTGTGGTATGATTTTAAGCAATTTTTCTTTCTTGTGGTTTTCTGTTTAAGAGACTCTTGGTCGAAGCAGAGGTGTAGCTAGGGGATGGATTGTATCTTTGAAACTTGCACCACACTTATCAGTTTGATTGTACAGATCATGGTATGATTTTATTGAATATATTTCCTTAGCCCGTCCCCCTGAAATTAATACCTGGCTGCACCACTGGGTGAAAGGATTGCTTGTGTTCTGAGAAATATTTATAACTTTTCATAACATTTTGAATAAAGATGGCAGCTTCTTCTCTTGCTGGATTTTTTTTGGCTGCACAGTTAGTGGATTTGGCCTGAGTCTCTTTGAATGACCTCTCCTTCACAGTGATTAGAGTCACACTGAGAAGAACTTTGGTTTAGCCACTGGGCCACACTGGGCCTTATTTAATGTCCTAGGGCTCTGACTCTGTTCATGCGAGTTAATCAGCTAATGAGACTGAATATATTTGGCTAATTAATTAATCATAGCATGTATGGCACTGTATGTCACTGTGCATGCAGGGGTTCAGATGGCACATGAAGTACTTGATCTCTGTTCTTTTGCCTGCTGGAGCGCCACCTTAGACCATAGATTATAAACAAAAACCAAAACAAAAAGTGTGTACCATTTTGGTAACTGTTTTAACAGCTGCATCCTTCAGGAATCCTTAAGGTTTTGTGTTTGGGACACCCTTTAAAATCATCGTGCGTTATAACTTTTAGTGCTTTAAAACACAACCAGAGTAGTTTTTACTGAGAAAAGTAGCTAGCTGGCTAACTAAAGTCTGCTTAAGCCAAGTAAGTTAACTAATTAATTTCAACCAGTGAACAATTTATGAAGCTACAAACATAAATCTAAAAACATCATATGTGTACATCTGTTAATCCAAACAGTAATAAGTACATCGAATTTGGCCAAAATATGTTACCTCAGAAAAATTTAAAATGAAGAATAAAAACCAAAGGACATGTATCCACCCAGTACTCATCTCATTCATCCAATTCCTGCTCGTTCCTGCTCGTTCCTGGACATGTGACCTTAAATACCTTTTAAGTTGTTCTGTTCTTATTGTTTTCTTAATTTAATTCACTTGTCAAGAGCACTTGAATGCTATTGCAAGAGACAAAGAGTTTATATTGTATACAAACTCACCGCCAATGTCCTGATTGGTGGTCCATATCATTAAAATCCCATCTCCAGAACCTGGGGCAGAAAAGACAAGACGTCTTCCAAATGGATTGGTGGAAATTCAATTGCAAAATGAGAAATCAGTACCAACACTTGAATGTGCTCATGTAAATATTTTATTCAATCAGCAATTTCTCACGAGCCCGGGTAGCCCCTCTTACCCTACCAACCGTACCTTATAGAAGATTGTTGTATATACAGTATTGTTATATACATTTATTACATTATTATTCTTATTCATTTAGTAAAAGACAAAGAAATCAACATCCTATTGAATGACAGAGTACACTGATTATCATATTTTATCTTAATGTCACCTGCTATCTTCCTCATCGTCATCTTCTTCCCATCAAATATCCCCATTTATCTAAACTTTTTCACTTATATTTTACCTTTGCCTGTCTGGGTCGATTCTCCAAACAGGGCAGTAACTTTTTGAAGAACCCTCTGAACAGTCGGGACTTTCTCCCAAAATACACAAGTCCTTGAGATCATACATTTCATTTCCCCATTTTCTTAAAACAATCTGTTCTTAAACATATTTCAATTGCTATGTTCACACTTAGTATGTTAGTAATCCTGATTTTCTCCATAACCCCACCTTCAAAAAGCTGAGAAGCAAGCCAGAGTTGCAAGCATACTTTACTGCAAAGTATGCTTGGGTCCATTTCTACCATCACTATACCTGCGTGCTGAGCTTAAGTCGATGTTGCTAAATAGAGTCTTCAGTTTGAAATTGAAATCAAACCCTGTGTTTCACAAGGAGGAAACATGTTCATGAATCTGTTTAGGATGAATAGTTCTTCATTCACTGGTTGACTCCATTTGTATATTTTGAGTGCTGGTGAAAAATGGTTTCATCCCAAACTAGATGTGATGCAGATATTCCAAAGATGTCCTGATGCATGCAGTGTTTTTGGTCTCATTACCAGTCAGTTATCCATCAATGTGTCATAGATGATTCTTAATCTGTGCTTAGAGCACAAATGCATTTGCATTAACTATACACAGCTTACCTCCTGGGGAATAGGTTTCCCTCACTCATTTTCTTTTTTTCTCTTTCATTACTGTCTCATGGTAAGGGAATCACGCTTTAGGGTACTGAAATAATATCAGGAAAATACATTATTTAATTTGAATGCGTTAAGAATATGTCAGGTGGTGTATTGCATAACCAACCCTAACCTTAACCAGTCAAACTCACTTAGTGTTCTTCTTCCTTAGATCTCCCTCGGTAACTGCAGGTGACTCAGGATACTGCACCATATTCACAGTTGAAATGTTACATGAAAGGATAGTTGGGGTAAAGTTTTACTTATTTCTGTTTACTATAGCTTGAGGATTTGAATGATGGGTGGCATGGTGGTGCAGCGTGTAGCGTTCCTGAGCTAAGGTTACGTCCTGTGTGGAGTTTCTGTATATGGTCCCATATCTGTGGGCGTTTCTGCTGGGTTCTTCAGCTCCCACTTCCCAAAATCATGCTGGAAGGTGTGTGGATATGTGGAAGGTGACTCTAAATCAGTGGTCACCACCCCTGTTCCTGGAGAGCTACCTTCATGAAGACTTTAGCTCCAAGCATAATTGTGCACACCTGAATCATCTAATCATTGCCTTGAGAAGTTCTTGATGAACTACCAGAGGTGTGTTAGATTTTGGTTGGAGATGAATCCAGCAGGATGCTAGCTCTCAAGGAAGAGGGTTGGTGACCATTGCTCTAAATTGAACCTTATATGTGAATGAGTGTATGAATGTTTATGTACAATGACCTGGTATGGAAGCGGTTGCTGAGGATTAATCAAGGTTGTTGAGGACGAATAAACAAAGATGACGTTTTGAGTCATTATTGATTGTCTATGAAGGAAAACCAAAAGTAAGCAGCTTGATTCAGATCAAGTGATATCACATATAATTTAAAGGTATCAAGAAACTGATCAAAGGCAAGACCCTTAATGAATAACCAGATGTGTACCAGTCATTTGAAAACAGAAAAGTGAGAAAGCCATAATGCAGCTATATTAACTACCTGACTGTGGTAAAGGGTCATGTTCTTGATCAGTGGCCCAGCAGTCTCTCCAGCTGTTCTGGGATTTGAACTGACAACCTTCCAGTCATGATCACTGAACCACTGAACCACTGATCCACGACTGTAATGAATACAGATATAATGAATCGCATGTACAGATCTTTGCCTTTTTATAGTCTTGCAGGTAAACACAAAAATGATAAATGGATTATTATTGTGATTACAGTAATGCAGCAACTCCAGGTGTACCATACTGTCTCTCTGCGCAAACGCCATGATACCTTCCTGATATTACCTATGCAAAAATCATCAATTTTTATTTGTGTCTTTCTCTCTCTCCCTCTGTCTGATCTCTCCCTTGTATGCTCCCTCTCTTCCTTCCTTCCTCTCTCTCTCTCTCTCTCTCTCTCTCTCTCTCTCTCTCTCTCTCTCTCTCTCTCTCAGCCACCACCAACTTGGACTCGGAGAGCAAGCGAACGGCCCACTTCCAATCGTCATGGCAACAGCATGTGAATGTGTTTGGCTCGTGGAGTAGGCCGGAGTGTGTGCAGGAGCTGCACCAAGAGGCTCAGCTCAACCTCCAGAGCCTGCTGCAAGGTAGGAACCTCCAGCCGCAGGGCGTGTGTGTGTAAGTTTATGTGTGTGTATGTGTGTGTGTGTGTGTGTGTGTGTGTGTGTTTGTGTGTGTGTGTGTGTGTGTGTGCGTGTGTGTGTGTGTATGTGTGTGTGTGTTCGTCGTGTGTGCTTGTGTGAGGGGTTCAGGGGGATCTGGTTAACTCAGTGACATATGTTCAGATGACTCCGCATATTGTCATTTGGAGTGTTTGTGGCTGCGTCTTCTATGCCCGCATGTATTTATTTCTATTACAAATGTCCTTGTGTGTGTGAGCGATACAGTGTTTGTATCGCTCCATGCTATGGCTGTGTCGTCTTTACATCCTGCTGGTCTCGTCCCTGCTTTTCTCTCCTTCTCTATCGCTATGATTCATACTTCTCCTTATATTGTTTTGGGGAGAAATATACAGTCCACTCTTGTCTGTTCGTTTCATTCTTACACTTGACTGAATGAATACATTGATGCAGATGCTTCCTGACGCTTCTCAGAGTGTTTACGTGTTTGTATGCAGCTTGCATTTCCTTCTCTCGTTCTCTTCGTCCTCTCCTCTCTGTCAGTCTTTGCGCTTCACATATTGATGGATTAATGGTTAAGGATGTTCAACATACTATGTGAGGGTGTGTGTGTGTTTGCTACAGTACTTGCTGAACCTTGTTTTACATTGAAAGCACAGATTTTGCTTAAACAGCACAGAGTGGGTGGTCAGCGTGCTTATGTGTGTATCTATGTGGTTCATAATTTCATATCTAGACACATATGGTATAATTGCTGCATCTTTAACGGTCGATGAGCCATTAATGATTACAGTTTTGCTTTTATGAATGACAGTTTAAGGGATGCTCAGTTTGATGTTTAGTGTGTCTCTTTACTTAAGTTCAACTTTATTAAAGCATCACTGCATGACACACCAGTGCATCAATTAAGCTGTTTTGTCCATTCAAAAGACAACTAGCCAAAAGTAGTCGAATAAAATCTAATAAATATCAGACGATACAATCCATTATATACAGTTTACGTAAACATCACATGTCACATTAGTGTAAAAGCAAGGGCAAATATTTAATAAAATATTAAGAAAATGAATTGATATAATTGAAAAAGGACAGAGGATGTCTTTTGTTGTGACACACATGGTTGTACTGTTCCATAAAGAGTAGTGATAGTTTGACATTTGACTAGTTAAAATTGTAGGAAAAGGATGTTGCTGAGGATATTTTTAAATGTTGGGAACTAACTACATCATTCGAAATTAGAAGGCTGAAATTCACTTTAACATTGTTCTCAAAAAAGTACATATCTGCTCACTTATTTTGATTTCAGTCATAATGTGAGTGTTCTTTGAGCTGTGTTCTCCAACCTTCCAGTGAGGAGCTGAAATACTGCTGATGGAAATGTTTGTTTATGTACACTTTTGTCTGAATGAAATGTGAATACACTTACTGTAGTGCCCTGATGAACCCGAACTGATGAGACATCAAAGCCTCTTTGAACTTAGTGCTTAAGCGTGTGCTTGTCAGGTGTAGCCACAAAGATGCTCTCAACCTCTTAATGTGATGTTTGTGCTGATGCAACATCCAAATCTTTGACATTTAAATGCTTAACAGTATTTTGGCCTGCTATTGGTTAAAATGACTGTAAGATTAAAGATAGCTTTAGAAATGGAGAAAATGTAGAAAATATTGAGAATGCTTGTCCTCATTTTAGGATTCTTACATTTAAGAGTAATTCAGACTGCATGTTGGCATTACAAGCAGCTCCTAAACCTTAGGGGACATCCAGAGACTCCTACAATATATCATTAAGACCAAATTACAAACGATTCTAAAAACATAACAGTAATGCTGTTATAACAGGAAAATAATCAATGATTGGATGGTGTGATGTGGCCTGATGTGAAGTAGAGCTACAGTTATAACTAGAGATGCACCGATAAAGGCTATTTTTCACGCTATGGGCCATCGGCCGATAGTTTAAAAACATCAGATGATCAGGGCCGATTATATCCTGTCAATCAAAAGAGGGCGGGAAAACACATCGATTTCGTGCTGTGTGTAAAGATGATGTCTCTTGTGTGGAATGATGACAAAACTGCAGTTTGTAATCTCTGTAAGCTCTGCACTGCTCAAATTTTACATTGGAAGTGAGCAGCAGTGAAGCGAGAGTTTCAGCGCTGAGTCTAATTTTTATTTTATTAAAGTGCCAGTACACCGTTGAAAGATTTAAATGAAGATGATTTGACAAAGAAGTATATATTGCACAGAAAAATATATTTGTAGAGTAGTGTATTTCATATCCAGTTAATGTTAATATATAAAAAAGTGTATATTATGTATGACCAGTTTGATGTCAGTGATGAAGTAGAAATGCTTTTGTTTGTGGTGAGTGAATGTGAGACTACTAGGAGGTTTTTTACAATTCAGTCAATGTTAATATGAATGAATAACATTCAATAAGTTAAGAAATCTTACTTTAATCTTCAGAATTTATTTCATGTGTTAATGTTAATTAGAGTAATGTGTTTACTGTTTATGAGACCAGTTACTGTGGAACAACTTGTTGAAATGGAGAGAATAAAGTTTTTATTTGCATTTCTTTCAGAAATATGGAATTAATTACTATTAATTAAAAAGAAGGCATAAAAGGCAGAACAATCGGTATCGGTTATCGGTAACGGCCGATATCACTCTGAATAATCGGTTATCGTATCGGCTGAGAAATTTAGCATCTCTAGTTATAACCCTGATTTTTAATTTTATTTTCCAGTAATAGCATGTCCCAAAGTGTTTTATTCCTCTTAAACCACAGCGATTTTTCAACAGTTATTTTTTTATGTGTTAATAAACATCTATAAACAGTCGTTTAAATAGCCCTGCGGTAAGGCTCTTTTAGTTATACTAAAAGAAGCAATGCGATAGTCCATGAATTGGGAACTGGCATAGATAGACTGGGAAACTCTCAGCTGTTTTGGATGTCTGTTCTATAAATCAAACAGTAAACGATTTCTCCAGACAACATGCCATCTGACAAGCCATGGTTACTGTGGCATATAATCTGCTAATTAAAAAGTCTGTTAAGCAGATACTGTAGTTGAATGCAAATAATATTAAATACTGTCCTCTAATGAATTCACACACAGTCTGACACTCTTTGCTAAGAACATTTATTTCAAATTTGGAGTCCTCTTAGAGGTCAGATTTTTTGTGAATCCAGCCCAGTGACATTACAAAATGGTACATATACTGTAAGTCCTCGCAGATGCTTTTTGTTGTACATTTAGTAGTTCACTATGGGGCAGTTATCTGGAGAGATCTCTGTTCTGTACTCATGGAGGTGTTCACTATCAGATTTTGGGGGAAAAACTTTAAAATGTGTGATTTTTAAAATAAAGGTTTAAAATAGTTTTAAATTCAAGATAATTCAAGTCTAAAAGTACAGCGGTGGAAATAAGTATTGGACGCGTTAAAAAAAACAAGGGTTAGGGTTAGGGATGCGTCAACAAGATTTAAAGACAATATGTTTAGAAGAATGGGCCAAAATCACACCTGAATACTGCAGCCGATTAATTTCTTCATACAGGAAGCGTCTTGAAGCTGTCATTACAAACAAAGGCTTCTACACCAAGTATTCAGTACTTTTCATTTAGCGTGTTCAATACTTTTTTCCCGTGTCATTCCACTTTATTACACTTAACTTTATGGACTTTAATGATGTGGATTTTTTTATATTTCTGGATTCCTTGAGTTAATACTGATGTCTGGTGAACATTTCATGTGAATAGCCTCATTGGAAATATATTTACTGAAAAGATGTTGACGCGTCCAATACTTATTTCCCCCACTATAATTCACAAACCTGTGAACGCTTAGTTTCTTAAGTATCCTCTGGACACCTCTAAATTACAATCGATCGTAAAATAGTGTAATCATGTTTAGTTGTTTACGGTTTATATTGACAGCAAGCTTTTGAGAAGGTGTTTTCTCACTTGTGATGGTATTGCAGTGGTTGTGGAGTTAGCTGAGCAGGTAGACAGCCCAGCTACTAAGAAAAGCAATGCAAGACAGGATTGACGTTTTGACATCCCTCCACCGCTCAGCAACAGTAGAAATGTAGTTAAGCAGCACAGATGAACTGGAAATAACATACTGAGTGTTTGGGTTATAAATCAAACTAATGGGGTGGTGGCTTGATGGTCAAGGTTCAGGGTTACTGATAAGAAGGTTGGGGGTTCAAGCCCCAGTACCACCAAGCTGTCACTGTTGGGCCCTTGAGCAAGGCCCTTAACTCTCTCTGCTCCCGGGGTGCTGAATCATGGCTGACCCTCCACTTTGTCCCCAACCTCCTAACATGCTGGGATATGCAAAAAGAAGAATTTCACTGTGCTGTAATGTATATGTGATTTATAAAAGACATTGCACCTTATCTTTAGTTGTTTACTAACTAGCTTCTCATGGTTGGTAAAACTGTAGCTAAATCTAAATGAAAATAATCATTATTATTAAATCCAATTTGCATGAGTCACACACATAGACTAACAACTAGATGATGAAACTTGACAAGTAGTAAGCATTTTGTTTTCACGTAGGTGACGGTTTCATTTTATTATTTGTTTATTATTTTTTATCATAGACCACCAGTGTGTCAGCCAATCATAGTGAAACATTACATTATGTGTAACAGCGGGATCAACCCCGACCTTCCTCTTAGTTCAAAAATTCCGCTGAAACTTTCATAAAAGTTCTGGACAGTTTGGTGAATAGTTTTTAAGAAGACAATCAGAGTTAGGGAAACACTTCTAGCGTTTTTGTTTGTACTTTCATTGGTAGGATTGTTTTACACATGACCTCTATTTTCTAGAAAAGATCATTTTTTTTACATTTTAAAAGCTTCCTTTTGTTAAAATCTTTACTGCTTTCAGTAAATGTGTGATTATTTTGTTTGTATTTTCTCCTAATCATGACAAAATACATCTTTCCTTTCCAGCCAAGGCACTTCACTCTCTTGCATAACACTGATCAACTATGAATGTTCAATCCTGAATAGGGACTGGAGAGAAAAGAAAAGAAAAAAAATAAAAACAAAACAGGCCCAATGAAATAGCCATAGACAAGAACAGAGGCATTGTTTTTGTCCTCTGCTCCCATGCCTTCTGTGAATCCACAAGAAAAGGGCTGACCCATATTTAATAAATGGCTGCTTTCCAGGGTGCATCTTGTTAGGCGAGTTTCTTTGAGGTTATTCGTGGCTGCTCTGGCTCTCAGCATGCATGAGTGGCTGGCTGCATTTCTGCACAAGCCGCCTGATTGGCTGAGAGCGACCGAGACATTTGTGTCCTAGCAGTGTTCAGAGGCTGAGTGGCCGAAGGCAGGTCAGCATAAGAGGGGTGGGTGTGTCCAAAATATCTTTACATACACACACGCAAAGATACACAGGTGCACAGACGAAGATACACAAAGCTGAGTGTCTTCTCTGTTCGATCCTCTTTCACATCTCCTTTGAAGTGGCTTGCAGGGTCTTCAAAGCCAAATCCTTGCTTTCACAAAGCAGCGTGTATAAATTGGTGAGTTCCTGCTGTTTGGCCCATGTGCTTGCTAGAATAGAGAAATAGAGAAAACGCAATTTGGATTTCGAACATGTTTCAGTAGGTTTACTTTGAGTACCGCAGTTTGTGTCAGTTTTATAATCTGTCAACTGTTGTGAACCAAGTTCAGAGTGATTAGGGTGCTTGGAGTCCATTTGGGATGGAATGTAAAGTGGGGTGTCTGGGGCAGTTTTGGTCTTGTTAGAGAGCTGTTTATGTAGTTGTAAAATATGAGGTCCCATGCACACAGACACCCATTAATACCTCTCTGCATTACACTCCTGTAATGGTGTTTTTGAAGGATCTTAGCTGTTTCTTGTGTTCTTTTGCACAGGAAAACATTAGATGTTTGTTGACATAGGCCTTTATAAAAGTGATTATAATCAACTTTTACTTTTTTTAAACCAAGTTTTTAAACCAAAACCTCTGCAGCACTTGCATTCCTTATCCCCTTTTTGAATTGAATGCATGCAGCAACAAGCTGATCATGTCCTGAAGATGGCTGAGCCTACAACTCCATAACTGTGAACTGAGATCCTAAGATAACAGCGACTCCAGACACACTAATCCTGTTTTAGGAACGAATAATGCTCTTAATGCTGTTTCTTTGGAACGCTTTTAGCTCTGGAACACAGGCAAATGTTTGCAGCACACAATGAGAAATGTGTTTGGTAGATACATGTTTTTAAAGTGGTGTACAGGATACTCACATGCATTTTTGCACCCCTAGCGGTGTGTGCGTGTGTGTCTATGTGTCTGTGTGTGTGTGTGTGTGTGTGTGTGTGTGTGTGTGTCCATGGAGTGGTGGGCTTTGGTCTGGGGGCTTTTGTTGACTCAAAAGGTATTCCATTGTCTCAAAGCACCCATCATTGCTAGGCAACCTAACTCTGAGATTGCGGCATCCCTTTTCTGCTTTAAGGTATCAAGTTCACTGGCCCAATACACACACACAGACATTGAAAAAACTGTGGTTTGAGTGAGAGAGAGAGGGGGAAAAGAGTGGGAGGAAGGGGAAAGTTGGGCAAAGTGTGTGTGTGTGTGTGTGTGTGTGTGTGTGTGTGTACTGTGCCTGGGGGGGTAGTGAGTGTTTTAGGGTATTCTAATAACCACAGGGAAGAGGTTGAAGACTCACATGGGAATTTTTCATTACTAATCCTATTTATAAGAACCTTGGGAACGAGAGAAATATACAAGATATTTACTTTCCCTATTGTATACTGCATATTAAGTAGTTTCTTTAAGCCTAACTGCTTTTTCATAAAGGAAGAGTCTTCATGTGCTGAGGCTAATGCTAAAGCTAAGGCTGTTTGTGTGCAGACTTTGAGGAGCAGCTGTATGATAACAGGGTAACTGGGCAGACATTCCGGCACCCTTCCTCTCAGAGCTCAGAGGACACCTCCACTACGCTCAGCCGCTCGCCTTCCTCACTCAACATCAAGAAACCAGAGTTTGTCTTCCTGGTAATTATCTGCTTGTTTTCTTGCAGATTTAAACTTTTTGTTGTGGTGGGTGCGTATGCTTTATTACATAGAATTTGTGAAAAGTTAACAGTAAACATGGGTAGGTGTACCCCACAGACAAAATGTCTCATTTCTGTATTCCAAACATTGATGATGACTGAAGTTCCTCTACGTTCAGGCATGATTATATGACACCAGGGGTAACGGTGGCGTAATGATTAGCATGTTAGCCTCGCACCTCCAGGATTGGGGGTTCATTTCCCGTCTCTGTCCTGTGTGCGGAGCCTGTATGTACTCCCCGTGCTTCAGGGGTTTCCTCCGCTTTCCTCCCCCTTCCCCATTGTAGGCTGATTGGCATTTCGAAATCGTCCATAGTGTGTGAGTGTGTGTGATTGTACCCTGTGATGGGTCGACTCGCCATACAGGATGCCCTGCCTTGTGCCCCGAGTCCCCTGGGATAGGCTCCAAGCTCCCCCACGACCTTGTGTAGGAAAAGCGGTACAGAAAATGGGTGATTGAATTATGTGACACCTCGTTTGTGTATGACTTTTCTTTTGCGCTTGAACAATTAAGTATACTCAGTCATTCTAAATTCCCAGAAAGTCTTAGAGAGTGAATGCCCTCCCTGACACACTTGATCATCAGCTGTCAGACTTAAAACAAAAAAGAACCATATTTCTACTTTTTAAAGAGATGAAATCAAGAAGCCTAAAAGGTTTCTTGTAAGGTGCCCCAAAACAGAGGGTCTCCTCTTCGGAGAGGGGTCCAAGTACAAGCCGTTTAGAAAGTTAGGAATGCTTAATTTTACAAGTGTAATTAATGAGCTGTTACTTCCTTCATGAATAATCTAATTCAGCTAATCCATTTTTCAATCTGTCTCCCTAGCCTGCGAATAAACAGGTGTGTGAGGATGAGACCACGTCATTAGGAATCCGGGCTCAGGACCCGGCCGCTTGTGGCTCAGACCGCTCCCTCCTGGGCTGGAATTCTTCAGTGGGGCCCCCAGTTGCTGAAAAACCTCGCTGGCACCTGAGTCGACACTCGTCTGCACACCTCGTCCCCATTGATGTCACAGGTAACGGACACTTAACATAGCCCGCTCTTGCACTTTACATTGCACTTTGTTTTGATCAACAAGATTTTCTGATTCCTCTGAGTCACAGTTTGCTTTTGTATGTTATTAGCAATAAGTAATATTTGCCTTTTCTATTCATTAAATATGATCTTTGCTCCTCAGATAAATGAAAGGACGTTTCATTTCAAGACATTGAACATTTTAATAAGTGTGTCTAGTTGCTTAGATTTTAGTTACTCTGATGTCTGAACTGAGGTTCAGCCCGGGTCAGGAATTTTAGGATTTCCTACATGACATCACTTTCCTCATATTGTTTCCTTGCTACATTTCCTACTTGTATTTTCATGTTGATACTCAAATTGCCCAGCCTGAGTGATATAACTTGTACCACATGCCAAATCATCTCCTCATTTCCACTCATGGGTGCTGGGACATTTTTTATCCATGAGTACCTCCTACCGCTCTCAAGCTGTCACCCTGTTTTAGTCAGATATTAGCTCTTTATTTGGCATAGCACTAGCACTTCCGGTCTCTGGGTTCTCCTATTCCTTCCTCATCATTCATTTCTAATGCTCAGTCTTCTACTGTGTCTCTCTTTTGCTCCTCTTTCCATGTATTCCTCTTCTCTGATTGTCCCCCTTTTGTGCTGTCTATTTCCTCTCTCAGGGGCTCAGTGCAGTAGAATAGGCTAGGTCTGTAAACTCTGTTAATGCCATGCTCCGGCAGCCTGGGGTCTAATGCACAAAGAGGTGCCATTCCGCCTAAGAAAATGAACAGGTAGCTGTTGCCATGGCAACGCCCAACTCTTCCCTCTTAGCTTGGTGAAGAGGAATGGCAACACTGCTCAGAGTGAAAGAAAGGGATGGAAACAGTGACAAAGAGGGTGTATGATTGTAAAAGAGTAGGAGGGAGAGCCTCTTTTCCCCTCCTCTTTTTTCATTTTCATGAATGGCACAAGCACACATGTTAGAGAGAGTGTAGCTTCCTCGGATGTTTTGTGAGAGAGCGGACAGAGTAGGTTTGTGCAATGTAGCCATGGTGGCTCAGTGGTTAAGGCTTGGGTTACTGATCGCAAGCTTGTGGGTTCAAATGCCAGCACCACTAAGCTGATACTGTTGTGTTCTTGAACAAAACCCTTAACCTTCAAATGCCCAGTTGAATCTGTCCCAGTTACATGGATACAAACATCAGATAAATGTGCAATATTTTCTTCCTACAGCACGATTCATGTGAAGAAAATATATTGTGTTTTACATGCATCTTTTTTGCATCAAACATAGTCTTAATGCACCCCTAGTAACTCTGCAATACTAAAATTTACACTACAGTTGAACGTTTGGGAATGTACTGGAGTTGAGAAATATAATTTTGATAAGGGCAGGTGCAGGTTTAAAAAGTAATTGCACATTGTTGTTGTTGTTGTTGTTGTTGTTGTTTAATCAGTCCATGAATATCAGCCCTTTTATCAGAACCATTCACTCAGACACTGTTACTGTCTACATGTCTAGTGTCGTATTCCATTTCCTAAATATCAACTAGTTACCAACAAGTCACGAGTAATTCTTCATCTCATGCTGGCCATACTGCTTGGTGGATATAGTATGCTGTGAACCAATCAAATCAGATATTTTTAATTGACATTTCTAGAAGGTACGTGTCTAGAATATGTCTGTTTTGTGAAGTAGATGTACATCTAGACTAAAACCCGTTATTAACCCGATTCAGCTTACTATTTGTCTAAAATCTTCAAAACGATTTAATTCTGATCTGTTTGGTCAGGTGGCCATTTATATTTAAAGGCATAGTGTGCCTCAGAAACAAATTATTTGATCATTTATATATTTTACATACATATATTTTGACAAAGGTCTGTCACTCAGATTGAGAAGTGGTATCTCATGTCTTGCCTCAGGCCAGAGCTTTGATAAGCACGCCAGCGAACTCCAGGCCCCCTTTAGAACTGAAAAGGCGGTTAACCCAAAGACCATCCGCCGCCCAAGGAGTGTGATCGCAGGCCCTGATGTCACGCTGCACTGCCAAGGTGACCAATAGGAAGTTAGGAAGTTCTGATAGGGACTGAGAGCAAGAGGAAGTAAACAAAAACAGCCAGGTCAATGGGCCACAATGTGTGCTTTCTTGCTACTACTGTATGTATGTATGCTTTTTTGGCCTCAGTGGAAGAACATATGGGCTTTCACACATTATTCAGTACAAAAAAATTGCATGCTTCTAGAATTATGGTAAATATGTTTGTGCTCTTGGTTTCTAAGTTCAGTCTGTGTTATCTCTCTCTTAGGTGATGGCAAGATTCTTGCTGTTGATCTGATACAAGGTGCCTGTTCTCCTGATTCTTCCCAGCCAAGGTCTCTCGAACCCACCACAGAGAATACAGGCGAGCAGCACATACCCTTACGGAAAACCCAGAGTGACAGAGAGCACAGTGTCCCCCCATCCCCCAAAGCCCCCACAGGCATGATGGACCATGCTACTCTTATGTGCCCCAGCTCTTCCTGGAATGGCCCAAAGGGTTCCACTTTTTCTCCCTCCTGGAATGACTCCTACAACTATGCCCTGACCCCAAACCCTGTTGCCAAGCAGCCTTTGTCCAAACCTGGAACATTAGACTCTGGTGGAGGTGGCCTCATGTGCCCTTCCCAAAGCAGCTCTGCCATGTCCATGAGCACTGTATCACACTCTAGCTCATTCACTTTCATCTCAGAACCTTCTGGGCACAGGGCATATGCAGTCACACATGAAAATGCAATTAAAGGAAAAAGAAAGGAGACTGAGGGTGCAGCATCCAGCCCAGCTACCGGTAATGACCTCAACAAGTGTGAGCAAGAGAACAGATCAACACGAGCCAATGCTTTCAAGTTTCGGGAACGCTCCCTTTCAACACCAACAGATTCTGGATCTCTCTGCTCAACAGACAACATGTGCTGTCCAGGGGAGACAGTACCAACAGTCAGAGAAGGTGAGAGCTATGCCTTGCTGTACCCTAGCAACAGCTCTGAGGACAACACCAGTACTGACAATGTATCTGTAGCAACAGGGTCTGACTTCTTCCCAGTGAGTAGACTGAGGTCACGATCACGAAGCATCTCACTGAAGAAGCCCAAAAAGAAGCCACCACCTCCAGTACGCAGCGTGTCTCTAGTAAAGAACTTGTCAGCAATTGGTGGGATGGGCCCACACCATGGTGAAGGACATATCAAAGACGGTAGGCCTAAGAGCCTCTTCATACCACGAGATAATAATTTCCAGGATTCATTCCGGCCCGAGTTTCTTATGGCATCTAGACCAGATGAGGAGGCACACAGCAGTTTGGAGACAGCCTCTGATACATCTCAGCCCCTTGACAGAGAAGTTGACCTAGCCTTCCCCCCTCACTGGCAGCTCAGTGAGTGGAAGTCCAACAATGACCCTTATCGTTCATTATCAGGCTCCAGCACCGCTACAGGTACAACAGTAATTGAATGCATTAAAGTACGTGGAAGCTCAGAATCCCTGAATTCACCATCAACCTCTCGCGCTACTTCCCCTTCCCCACTTTCAATTGAAGCTGAGACTAAGGTCTCTCCATTCAAGCCTCCATGCCTTATGTCCCCCTCAAGTGGATACTCTAGTCAGTCTGAGACTCCCACCCCAACTATTACAAACTCTGTTATCACTGGACTCACCCCAACAGGGTGCAAGATGCGCCCAAAGATCCCAGAGAGGAAGTCATCACTTCCAGCCACCTCACCAAAAGACAAATCTCAGTCTCGCCTCTCTTTTGAGTTACCTGTGAATTCCCCAGTAGACTTGTCGTCTGTCAAACCCAAACCTAAAGCTAGCCGGAGACACTCAGACACATCTACCACCAGCAAACCAGGAAAACTAAGTCAGTCATCACAGCCCATGGTTACCACAACAGATCTGCGAAATATCAGACTCCGTTCAGTAAGCCGCTCAGAACTTGAGGACAGTCCTGATGGCTCCTCTGACATCATAGAGGAGGAACAAGGACGTGATATTAGCCCTCCTACCACCCCATATAGCTCTAAACCACCCAAGCCACCAGTTGCAGTAAAGCCACCACTCCCAAAACGACCCATAAACTTGATGCTCAAGTCTCCCTCATCATCACCTCATGCTCAGGAATCTCCACCAGCCTCCCCAATAGACCGACCAATGCCTGTAGCCAACATCTACATGGTGGTCAGGAAGCCTAAGCCTAAGAGGCCATCCCAATCATCAATCAGTCCAACTGTAGTTACACCTCAAGAGCAGGTGCCAAGACATCCACCCCCTCTACCTGAGCTTGACCTAGAACATGGGATACCAATTGAGGAGGATTTTACCTTTCCTAGCAGTCCAGAGAAAGAGGACATAGGCAAGACTCTTCGTAGTCAAAGTCCCATTTCCTGTATAGCTGAATTTGACAAGAAGAAAGCCAAGGTACCACCACCAGTACCCAAAAAGCCAAATGTTCTTCTCTTACCTTCCCCTACTGTCCAGGCACCAAGCAATGGCACTACAGAAAAACAAAGCCTCCTACTTGACAGTGGTTCTCAGTCACCACTAGGCCCATCACCTTTTGAAGCTGAGGAGGCGTCTTATAACGAAGATGACCAAGAAACACCTACTAACCAAGAGATTCCAGGAAGGTGTGAGACCGATACACAACATGAAAATCAAAGCCGCCTCGAAGTTCTTGGAAATGAAGAAAACCATGATATACCAGAGGATGGCACCACTAAGGATATTGGATCTATTCAAGATATTGACATAAAGGAATTCACTGCAGATATAATGACAGGTATGTTATATTTTTAAAACATATGCTATGATTTAGATAGAAATAACAATTAATAATAATTATAACATATAACATATACAGGTGCATCTAAAAAAAATTAGAATATCATGAAAAAGTTATTTTTTTCCCCGTAATTGAATTCAAAATGTGGAACTTTCATATATTCTTGATTTGTTACACATAAAGTGAAATATTTCAAACCTTTTTTTGTTTTAATCTTGATGATTATGGCTTACAGCTCATGGAAATCAAAAATCCAGTATCTCAAAATATTAGAATAAAGAAATGTCGACCTTCTGAAAAGTATGTTAATTTATGCACTCAATACTTGGTGGGGCTTTAATCCTTTTTCATGAATTACTGCATCAATGCGGCATGGCATGGAGGCAATCAGCCTGTGGCACTGCTGAGGTGTTATAGAAGCCCAGGTTGCTTTGATAACGGAATTCAGCTCGTCTGTATTGCTGGGGTTGATGTCTCTCATAGATTCTCGATGGGGTTCAGGTCAGGCGAGTTGTCTGGCCAATCAAGCACTGTAACACCATGGTCAGAAAACCAGTTACTAGTAGTTTGGGCATTCTGGGCAGGTGCCAAGTCCTGCTGGAAAAGGAAATCAGTATCTCCATAAAGCTCGTCAGCAGATGGAAGCATGAAGTGCTCTAAAATCTCCTGGTAGACGCTGCATTGACTCTCGACTTGAGAAAACACAGTGGAACAACACCAGCAGATGACATGGCACTCCAAACCATCACTGACTGTGGAAACTTCACACTGAACTTCCAGAAACGTGGATTCTATGCTCAGGAAAGCTTTGCAGGTGTTTTGAGTTAATTAGCTGATTAGAACTCTTCTCAGGTTGACATTTCTGCTTTATAAATTCTTTATTCTAATATTTTGAGATACTGGATTTTTGATTTCCATGACCTGTAAGCTGTAATCGTCACAATTAAAAAAAAAAAAAAGCCTTGAAATATTTCCCTTTATGTGTAATGACTCTAAAATATATGAAGGTTCCATTTTTGTAATTAAATTATGGGAAAAAATGAACTTTTCCACAATATTCTAATTTTTTGAGATGAACCTGTATATAGCATATAATTGATCGAGCTTGTTAATTTTAATATGCATACACTATAGAGGGTTATGTGTCTCAAGTAAATGTGTCTCTTTAAAAATGTGCTCACAGAAGCTCCACTGGAGGAAAACAGCTCTGTCAAGGATAAGACAGAACTGCATATCACTGAAGAAACAGATGATGATGTGCTTGTCCACACACCTACCACCCATACAACTGAAGACCTTTTCACCATCATACACAGGTCTCACAAATACTGGTTCATTATAGTTATTGCCTGTTGACTGATCAGCTGCAATCAACCGTAACGAACATTAATAACAAAGCATCAATACCTTAGTAATACAAAAAACATTGTACCTGCTTTTTTAGAAATAATCTAACAATGGATTTTTCTTACCCAGATCGAAGCGGAAAGTCCTTGGCCGTAAGGAGCCAGCTTTTGGCAGTCGTCAGAGCCTTGTGTCACCTGTGAAAAGCAGCAGCAGTGACATTCGAACACTGACACTGGGCAGCACTCCAAGGTCACACTCTCGGAATGAGAACTTCATGGCTCTTCTCCAGAAGAAGGGCACTAAGTCAAGTAGTGGAACGCGGGTCTCTGCCATGGAACTGCTGAAGAGCACAAACCCTTTGGCTCGCCGTGTCACTGAGTTTTCTCAGTCAGATCTGGATGCTGCTGGAACCAACCCATCAAAAATGGCTCTACCAGACCAGTGATTCCACTTGTAGACAACCAAATGTAATGGCTGATTTTCAGTTAGTGCTCCACTGCACATCTAAATGGTTTTACTTCCCAGGATCTTACACTGCCTGAAGTGAGTTGTTTTGATCCCTGGGTCTCACCTTTTTGTCATGTTGCTGTGGAGTGCTGTCCATATCAAAGGAAAGGAACCCAGTGTTGATGTGAGGTTCTGAAATAGTTGGGTTAGCATTGTATTTTACCACTGAGAATGTGTTATATTAACTCCTCTGACAATTTGTCAATGCCCACCTTTAAAATGCAGACTTATTGCAAGTCTAGACAAGACTATTAATATTTCTGTTGTGATTAGGATGGAGTTCACACAACAAGCATGATTGTCCTAGTCAGAAAGAGAAAAATTCTATATAGAAAATGTAAATCAGATTCCCTTAAAAAGCACTTACAAAAGTAGTTTATTTCCAAAACAAAAAAAAAAAAAGATATAAAAGGCCCAGTTTAGCCTCCTGGGATTTATTTAACCCAGAATAAAACTAAATATACAATATTTAAGTATACGTTTAGAATTTTTGTGACTTTCTTGAAAACTGCCTATTTCCAGCATGTTTACAACAAACTGGGACTAAAGTCACAATATGGACAACCTTCATGCAATATACTTCATCTGAATCTAAATGATAGTTCTTCCCTCACTGCCAGTAGTGGTACACAGTGGGTATTAGTGTTGTGTATGTGTAGCATGTACACACAATGAAAAACCAAAACCACCACAGAACAGATTAGGAGAACAGTACCAAAAAAAAAAAAAAAAGCAAAGAAAGCAAGAACACAGAAATGTTCAATGACTATAGACAGAAGGATTCAAATCCTCCTAATGGGGTGTTTGATCCTGGTTGTCTAGTATGGAAAACCTGTCAAGGGGTTTGTTGTTCTGGCTAACGAATGAAAAGTCTGCATGTTTAACATGCAAGGAACCAAGGAAGGGAGTTGCCAAGGACTACGAATGGTTAAAAAAAGAGAACTTCATATTGTCACCTCCATATCCTTTTGACCAGACCTTTGGGAGATGTGGTGCTGTAGACTGCTATAATCACCACATACCCAAATTTAAAGCTGCAGCTATAATGTGTTCCTGAACATTTTATCTATGTCCACGTTGTATTTGTCATTCACTATATGATCATTTCATACTATGCATCAAGGCTGGATGTGCTGCTTCTTTGCCAGTTAAGGCAAATTAGCAGTGAAAGCCTATGAATGTCAGGAAGAAGGAACAAATTTCAACAGTTTACTTTAGTTATCTGTGTTTTATTGGTATTTTTTGTATAGTCATCGCCCATGTCACTGCAGAAAAAGAAAATTATTTCTATGGTATTATGCATAGACAGAGACTATCACAAGAAACTGAGACCTGTGTAAGTCTCAACATCAGATGTTTGGAGACAAAAAGACAGAATCATTTGGTGAGCAAAGCATTTCCCACAAAGACTACTTGTTCCTTCCCATTCCTTTCAAATATTTTCTCCCACATGTGACTGTGCATCTCTGGCTCCCAATCAGAAGAAACCTGGTGCTATTGAGCCAGAGCACCCTCTGCAGTCCAGGAGGGGAAGCACACCTGGGGAAAAAATGTGTTCTGACTCTCCTGAACACTGAGGATGAAGATTAAATAATTTTATTATTATTATTATTATTATTATTATTATTATTATTATTATTATTATTATTATTATTATATAAGTCCTTCAGGTATTCTGATAGCATCTAAATATAACAAAGAATATGAAATATTACATTAAAATAGTGAGTGAAGCTTGTTTTCAGTATTTAGTGAATGGAAAAAAAAGACAACCAGTGTTTGTTTGCCTTGTACTCTGGCGTCAAGCCTGTGTTTTTAAATGCCTTGGTAATGCACTTCTGTAGAAATATCCAGAGTTTCTTTTAGTCTTTTTATGAATACTACTCTAACGGTCATCATTACTCTTGTGTACTCTGTGCTGCATCAATTCTTCATCAATAATAGTGTCAAAATTTCCAGAGGAAGGTGGAGAGGGAGCGAGAAAGTCAAAATGCTTAGATAAACAAAGAGTAAAGTATGTACGGGGATAAAACAGACTGTTAGAAGCCACGTGTTAAGTCACTGAGAGTTTTCACAGAAATCTAAACACGATGTAGACTGTACATTCTGCCACACAGACCAGAATGGGAATTACAGATTTCTTTATGTGACAGCCTACAGTGAAAACATATTCTTACTTCTGTATTCTTCCTCCTTTCTTCCTCCATCGTAGCCTCTTTCCCATTAGTCTAATGACACCCACAGGAGCTCACGTTTGTACACAGAGGAGAGATGAATCCCAAAAACACCCCAACAAAGTGAGAGCACAGTAAACATTGAGAAATTAAGAGCCTACAGGGTCTAGTTTCCAAAAGCATTGTGCTTCGGATCAGCAACTATTGGTCAGAGTGTTTAAAGTGACGCTCATGCACTTAAAACATTTTAGGCATCAATCCGTCCCCCTCTATGCCTAAAATGTACCTCACGACAAATGACTTTCAGCCAGTGCCAAATTCAAAAACATACACTGTATATAACATGTAATTCTAAGATACAGCTTTGTCAAATTTTATCACAGAGATGACTATTACAGAAGATTATTAAGGCTATTGAAGATCAGCTTAGAGTTTGCTGACTCTCTGAAAAAAAAAAAAGCTTTATTTGCCCCTTGTGCTTGGGACAAAATCAGTTGGGTGGGAAAGAAAGAAAGTACTGGGAATTCTATTTTTGTTATTTTATCATTGGAAAGACATATATAAAAATTCTGAATATTATGAACCTCCCTCTCCAGCAGTAAGGATATGTAGCTGTGAGCTCTTCAAGCAGCTATGTCTTGCCTATGTGCTACAAAAAAGTTACATAAATAAATTATTTTTCTTGCTTAAACACTCTTTTGGAGTCTTCATTTTTAGTTAATGGTATTTAGAGACAGAAAGACAATGTACAGGTATGATGATGCAGGTTATTTATCAATTATTCAAATAGTTCTGATATGTTTTATTCAATTTAAGGTTTGTATTATAGTAAAAAAAAAAAGTTCTTTTACTGAGTTTGACATGAGTATCAGATTAAAACTGTATTCAGAATATTGACTTTTGTTTTCTTTCAAAACACTGAAGAGTGGAAAATTATTCATTTCATAGTTTATGTAATAGTGCCTGGACAGAAAAGTTAGGACTGCATTGCCCTCTTGTGGATATCTTGGTGTGGGCCAAGTGTAGGCAACAAAAACAGCAGCCTTTATTCAAAAATAAATAAACAAAACAACAACAACAGAAACAATAAATGAATAAATAAATAAACTAAAAGATTAGGGTTAGATTTGGTGTAGGCATAACATTAATTAGCTGTATTAATAATTATGTCAGTGGAGGATCCTGACACGGACATGTGTGTGTGTGTGTGTGTGTGTGTGTGTGTGTGTGTGTGTGTGTGTGTGTGTGTGTGTGTGTGCGCGTGTGTTTCTGGGCCTGTGGAGTATAGGGTTGCATACATGTGGGCTGAAACTACATTAGAGCATCACCAAGGCCACAAACAATCTGAAGAATCTCTGCTCTACAGAATGAGGCCCAGATGCATGGCCTCATGCAGAAAAGTGTACAGTAGCAGTAGCATCACTTGCTTTTGTTTGTAGTGAATATATGACATGTTTAGCAAACACCCCTGCATTTTTTTATTGTGTGATTCTGTTAGATATGCATCGGTAATGCATACTTTTAAGAGAGCAACACTTTTTTTGCTAATGATTCATTTTCCCTAAAAATAATAATAGCTCATGTACAATACTGCCCAGATAAGGTGAACGAAACAAACACAAAATGGCATTAAGAAGTTATCCCCGAAGTTACTAGAACTCAAATCTGTGTTTTCAGCTTCCTTTGTAACCTTAGAGCCGTCTGTGTTATGCTTTGGAAAGGGGAGGGAATGGAGAAAGAATCCCTGGTTGGTCCATGTGCTGACGACTTCTGCTTCAGAGCAAGCTGAGCCCTGTGCCATCAGCCGAGCGTTTCCTGTTTCTGACAAGCACAGTGCACTGCTGCACGTTAGAGGCCCATATTTTATCAAAGTGGAACACACACACACACAAACACACACACACACACACACACACACACACACACACACACACACACACACACACACACACACATGTGCACAGAGCGCCCTGCAGAGGAAAGCCTGCTATCACTTTACAGATACACAGCCACACGGAGGATGTTCTGATGGACTCCTAGTCTTTGATAGTCCCTAGGTCAGGCATGTCTGTGCTCATGGGGTCCTACTTCACACCGGATGTCTGAGTCTGACCCTTCCAGGTGGTGGGCACAGAAGCAAGAAAAGTGGATTTTCATCTGTGGTTTAAATGCTTGATGGCAGTCTGTGCTGCTGAGGTGGAATGGTTTTATTTTTGGGATCTCATGGAGCCTCATCTACAGTGATGCAGCCTGAGGAGCCTGTGCGGCAGGAACTGCAGTTTTATTATGTGGTGAGTTATTACTGTATGCAGTATACAGTGGTTTAATGTCATTTCACTACTCATAACAGCCAGACCTTATCAGTCTTTATCGTGTCTTTATCGCTCGTGTCTGGGCAAGACTTGGTTTTAGTAGGACCATACAGTATTACACCTAATTTACTGGTGCTTCGTGTTTCTTATTTGATCATTATTTGAACATTAATTATACATTCCTGTTTAGAAACACAGATAAGATGATCATTTTCGATGATGTACTGATTTCTATTAGTGACATAACAAAAAAAAAAGAACAAAATTGAACAAATAAGTAATTTTTTGTTATATGAGCACTTGTTAAGAAACTGCAACGTGTAATCAATGACTTCAACTTCTATGAGTTTATAACACTGGCACATGACTCATCATGTAGTAGCTGATCCTGAGTCAGGTTCATTATCAACTCTTTAAGCTTTAATGTCAGTATAAACAGAATGGATGCACTTTAGAGATCAGAGATAAGTCAGCCTTTTGTCTGTAACTGAGCCAAACACAAGCATGCTATAAAACATGCGGTTTCTGGCACTGAACTTCAGCAGCTGACTTTATGATTTTAGGTATTGACGCATTGAGGCATTGATGAATGTTACTAAATCATGACGTTATGTACAATTAAAAGTGCGTTGTTTGTGATTGAGTCACTGGTTCTGTGTTTTGTAAGTGTACTCGATTTTTTTGAAAGATTTTTTTTTCGAAAACGGGTTTGATGAGAATTCATGAGAAAAGAACAAGAACACAGCTGTAAATTTTCAAACATCTGCATGCAAAGTTCTGGCATGTCTGCCTAGCTCCAGTCCCATTATATATATATATATATATATATATATATATATATATATATATATATATATATATATATATATATATATATATATATATATATATATATATATATATCACTTATACAGTCACATATAGTCCACTCGAATGGTTCTTAAAAATCCTCTCAGACTCCTAAGATAGAAATAATACAATCAGAATAAGAAATTCGCCGGGAGTTTAATTCTCACCAGGATTGTGAAGTGGAAGTTGTTCAAACATCTGGTTCAGGAGGGTATTGCTCAACATGTTGGATGAAGCACAATATAATTAAGACCACATGTCACAGGGGAAAGTATGACTGTTGTCTTATTTGTTGCCATTAGCTTTATTTGTGGCTGTTTTGTAACACTAAGGCAGCATTTTGCATTGCCAGGTGTAAAGTCTGTGTTATGTGCGTCCATTTTGCTCATCATGTTGTTGTGTCCTCAAGAATTCAGGATCCTGCTGCTTCCTCTGAACTTTTAATTGAGCACAAACAGTTTATGTAAGAAACAAAATGTCCTAAATGGATACAAATTACATAAGGATCGTTCAGGTCTGAACTGCTGTGCCTGTTTGGCGAGTAACACAGCGCATGACTCACTATTTAAATCAACAATATATTTTTTTTCCTTTTAAATTTATTAAGTGATTAATTCAAAGCATATATGTGTGGGTTGGAATGTGCTGTATTCTTACTCTTTTCACTGAGTGTTTTATGGCACTGTCACTGCACAGCCATATCAGGATTACATCTGGAAAACTGTACTGGTGAAATTCAGACATGTGTTGAGCATAAATTTGTTTACATGCAAAATATATATATATATATATATATATATATATATATATATATATATATATATATATATATATATATATATATATATATATATATAGGGGGTTTCCTCCAGGTACTCCGGTTTCCTCCCCCAGTCCAAAGACATGCATGGTAGGCTGATTGGCATGTCCAAAGTGTCCATAGTGTATGAATGGGTGTGGGAATGTGTAAGTGATTGTGCCCTGCGATGGATTGGCACCCTGTCCAGGGTGTATCCCGCCTTGTGCCCGATGCTACCTGGGATAGGCTCCAGGTTTCCCCGTGACCCTGAAGGAAGGATAAGCGGTATAGAAGATGGATGAATGGATGGATATATGCACATATTCCTGTTGAAAAATAACATACAAAAACTTTAGGTAATGGCCTTCTGGTGAAAAGCTGTAAAGTAATGGGTCTATCTATCTGTGAGTCCTTATTTGTTGGCGCTTTAGAACTTTCCTTGATGTGCCGGTTAAAGGCTTAGACTAAGTACACTGTGAAGTTTTTATTCCTTATTTACATGACAACATAGTGGAAATGCATTTCTAATTAAAACAAGCAAATGTACTATGTTCTGTTTTCTATATAATAAATGACTGATTCCCCGTTAAAAAAAATACAGCTATTAAATCATAGGTAAATAATAAAACAGTTTGCAGTGCACTGTTATAAGAAAATATTCAACAATGGGATATGTGAAGAATTAATGGTCTGCACTTATATAGCACTTTTTTAACCTTAGTGGTTCCAAAGCACTATACACTGGTTCTCATACACATAGCATCATAGCTTGCCATCGGGAGCAATTTGGGGTTCAGTGTCTTGCCCAAGGACACTTCGGCATATGGAGTCACATGGGCCGAAGTGTCAAAGCGCCTACCCTACGATTAGTGGACAACCCGCTCTACCATGTGAACCATAGTCGCGCCACAGTATTACCATCCAGGAAGTTGATTATTTTCCTATAACTGCATGCCCTAATATGTTTTATTTCTCTTACACTGCATCATTTTTACCAGTGATCATGTTTATCATTAATTAAAAAAGGAGTCAATTATGTTTTATCCATTTGCAATTATATTTAATGTTGTGGAACATCTGTGAGACAAGTTAGTTCCTGTTATAATTTATGGTACCTTATAGCTGCTATAGATAGGCATCCCTTCACCCGCTCTCTCTCTCTCTTGAAGTTTATAAGTGAAAAAAATATAATTTTTCATGAGAAACAGAAAAGCCCTCCATCCTGAAGACTTTTGCTTATTTAAATAAAATGATCTGTTTGCTATTAGGTTTAGATTATGTTGAGCATCAATCAGACAAGTACCAGTAAATGAACTGTTACTCTAGAAACAATAATGTACCAGAACGAGTGCATTAATATAAACCTGTGAATTTCTTACAGCTGACACTACTGTCAGAACTACTCTTATAGAAAATACCTTCTGACCTATCGGAGTGAAGAATGCAGCAGTTCTGTTGTATAAGAAGGTTCATCAAAGCTTTCTGAACTCCCACAAGGGCAATACTGATATCTCACAAGCCTAAAACAGGTCCATTTTCATCACTATATCTGTAACTGCGTGTTAAAATATCATCAGATTTATTATGCTAATTTTCTCTCTATGCCCTTCAACTGAGTCAAGCTTATGTGGAGTTTTGAGAACATTAAAGCCCTTCAGCGCACTGTCTAATACAGCTTTAACTATGATTTTAATTAGAACTAATACAAACACGGGGATTTGTGAGTATTTCTGAGATCCTGCTTTTATATTAAAGGCCGCATTAAAGAATGTGAATGATCAGACCTCAGGCGGTTTCTGTCCATGATTTGGGGAATTAGCAGAGGGAAGCTTAAGACCGCTGGAATATTTTCCAGCTCAAAGATGCCAAATGCAGATGCTAGTATTGGTACAAAACTCAATGTTCTCAGCTGTTCTGGTAGACTTGAAACTTTTCCAACTCATGAAAATATTGAGTGAGAGGATTCATTCTCATTTTATATTGGAAGCTTAGGGGATGAGGTATTTGTAGGAGTTCAGAGGTGAAACAATTTTGGCAAGCGAGCAGAGAGCAAGAGAAATCAGCATAAAAGCATGTTCAGCACCCAGCAACTTCTTTAAATTGATTTGTCTAGACAGATGATGTTTGGGCAGATAAGCCTAAATCACAGCGGAAGGAAGAACCAGCGAATGAGAACAAGTCAAGAAATTTTTTACGGTGTTGTCATGAGACCTGTGAGAGGTCACGTATGAATGGCAAGCAGAAAAAAGGAAGCAAAAAAAAATCCACAAACATGGGTGGGGAATGTCCTGTTTAGAGAATCATAGCATCCCTGTGCCTGTTTTGGTAAATAGTATTTCCTTTCCACAACCTCTAGGGAAGTTTGGAGGAACAGAGTGATGATATAATGAAAATGGAGAAAAACGAAAACAAACAAGGTTTCTCTTTAGGGAGGGTTGGAGAAGACAGAACATTAACTCCTTCCATGTGTTTTATATTTCTTATAACAAGTGGGCAATTCACCTGTACAAACATTCACCTGTGCAAACATTCACCTGCATAGACATTCACTTAAGCAAACATTCACCTACATAGACATTCACTCCTGTGCAGACATTCACCTGTGCAAACATTCACCTGTGCAGACATTCACCCCTGTGCAGACATTCACCTTTGTGTAGATATTCACCTAAGCAAACATTCATCTGCATAGACATTCACCCCTGTGCAGACACTCACTTTTGTGTAGACATTCACCTGTGCAAACATTCACCTTTGTGTAGACAATCACCTGTGCAGACATTCACCTGCATAGACATTCACCCCTGTGCAGACATTCACCTTTGTGTAGACATTCACCTGTGCAGACATTCACCTTTGTGTAGACATTCACCTGTGCAGACATTCACGTGCATAGACATTCACCTGCATAGACATTCACCCCTGTGCAGACATTCACCTTTGTGTAGACATTCACCTGCACAGACATTCACCCCTGTGCAGACATTCACCTTTGTGTAGACATTCACCTGCATAGACATTCACCCCTGTGCAGACATTCACCTTTGTGTAGACATTCACCTGCACAGACATTCACCCCTGTGCAGACATTCACCTTTGTGTAGACATTCACCTGCACAGACATTCACCCCTGTGCAGACATTCATCTGTGCAGACATTCACCTCTGTTTAGACGTTCACCTCTGTGCAGCCAATCACCTGTGCAGACATTCACATCTGTGCAGTCGTGTCAATCCTGAGACGGATCTGAGATGAGAGCATCTTTTTTGTAAAGTTAGAAATATGCTTTATAGCCAAAACAGGCATCTAAATTGTGTGTACATTATGTACACTAAATAGATATGACTTTATTTAGGACACAGAAAGATATTTATTACACTGATTTTACCCATGGGTGCAGTCAGAGCATCTCTTGTTTTTGCAAAGCCTAATGCAACTCAATCTTATATCAGACAAATATCAGATTTGTTAGATTAGTAAAATTAGATATAAATTTGTGCCTTATTAAACTTTGACATATAACGCCCATGCCCAACATATTTTGACCGAACTGGTTTATTCCACATGTAAATTGGAATAAATGTAAATATATATATATATATATATATATATATATATATATATATATATATATATATATATATATATATAGAACCTGCACAATATTAGGCAGGTGGTTTTAATGTTATGGCTGATCCGGGTAGATTCTACAAATAAATAAATAAATAAATAAATAAATAAATAAATAAATAAATAATAGTTTAAGGAATAAATGTGTTTTTTCATGTTAGATATTTTTGGACAAAATTGCAGTTCTGGTACTTTATTCAATAAGGTTCCATATGGACAAAACTTCAGCAATCAGTAGTCATCTAGCACTATATTACAACCACATGATACTATATTCAGAGCAGTGTCTATGAGTCAGAGCTAGATGTCAAATCCAGCGTTTATGTTTAATTGCACTATAGCTTTTCATTTCCTACTTGAGTATTAAGCATACAAAAATATACAGATATGTAACAGTTGCTTTGTTTATTTCACTGTATGCATGCTGTTTGCCAATATCCATGCATGCAGTAGAATCTATTGGCAAAAAGATACGTGTTTTGATTTGCAGAACAGATGTTCATTTGAAAAAAAAAAAATCATTAGTGTACTTCCTTTTAATCCAGACTGATTAAGCTCTGTGTAAAAGCTCTGTGTGCACATTGTGTGCTTCGTAAGAGGAAAAACAGTAGTAGATTCATTCACTCACTGCTTAGCCCACATGTTCTGCAGAGACACTGCAAAACAGGTGATTTCATGAGTGCAGTGCCATTTACCCAATTAAAAACCATTATATTCAACATTGAATCTAAGAAAACATGCATTTTACTACAACCGTCTCATTTTCTACAAGGTTTCTTTGCTTACAATGGCTACATTTCGCTGAACAGGGGTGAATTTTCTAGGATAAAATTTGCTAATATGCAAAGTGTCATTGATCAGTGTCCATGCTAATAACATGCTAATTACTTTCTAATTATTATCTTGTGTTTTTAAATGTATTAAATATTAATAATTTAATACAACAACATCAACAACAATGCTACTACTACTACTACTACTACTACTACTACTACTACTAATAATAATAATAATAATAATAATAATAATAATAATAATAATAATAATAATAAATTCTTCTTCCCATGAACTTCAGGAAATCTGTCTTATGCAAATTCCTGTTTAATACATGACTCATGGAATATTTCAAATATTACATAGGAGTGAAAATGTTCAGCTTGAATGAATGTAGAATTATTACTATTCTCTGTCTCGATTTGGTTTTATTTTGTTTTCTATTGCACTTTTTCTTACTCTGTTCAGCACTTTGGTCAGCTTTACTGTGATTAGATATGCTATATAAATAAAAAATTACTTACTTACTACTTACTAATGTTTAGACTAAAATTTATAATGGATGCACATACTGTAGGTTGTTGTGAAGGACATTTGACCTGTGTTTAGAATATTTTTTTTCAACCTTATTTTATACTGTATATATATTTATGAATATACACCAATCATTCAATCACTGAAATGTTTTCTGTTTTTGATCACCGCTTCCTTTTCACATGAGGATGTTGTGCTGCGTACACCAAAGCCATTGTTTATTCTGATGTTGTGTGTGTTTATGATGAGAGGGTTTTATTAATCAGCCTGGGTCTGTGGTTTGTGCTGCACATTGTGGGATTATCTGTGTTATTTTACTGGTTCAGATTAACTGTGGTGTGGATGCATGAATGGTATCTTGAATGAATGGTAATTGTGCTGCATGAATGGTATCTTGTTTTCTGATGGTAGAATCCTCACATATCCCTTGACACATATCTATTAATCCTTTCAACTCACACTGTATTCATCATCAAGGAAGTTAATCTGTACCTACTACGAATTATTCAGTAACTACAGCAAAACTAATAGAAACGGTGTGTCGTCAGAAGAGGAAGGAATGCAAGTTTGGACCTGCTGATGAGTTCTCTGAGTTTAAAGAGTGAATGAACATAACCGCTTTTCTTTTCTTTTTTAAAAAAAAATTCTTAAGTTTTCTTAAGATAATATGAAAAACAAAAGCAGACTGTATGTCTGGTTTAATTATTTCTGAGAAAAATCTGTACTGTAAAGCAGATGGTGCCTTATACCTTGGTCACTCGCTCATATTACCCTGAAGAGGGCAGCACAGTCTATCTGGAGTTATAGGCGTGGCGCTGGTGAAAGTTGCCCTCTTTCTATGTTGTGAACAATTTCAGCTTTTACTGCGTAACCACAATATTATTGTTTAAACACAAGCTGGTTCTTACTCAGGATAACGGCAGCATTTATAGATAGATGGAACTGCAGTAGGAAGGCACAGTGTGAGTTGACATATTGATTTATTTCTTCTAATACAATCCAGGCCTTGTGTCTAAGTCCAACCCATCAAAAGCTCCTCCTGACTCAATGATGGATGGCGAGAATTCCCTAAAGATGAAGACCCTCTTAGTCTCTGGAACATACCATAAGTCTTATTGTTTTCTGAAAGTTATGACATTCCAGGTTTGGCCCAAGTCCATGTGGAACGTTTCTTGCTCTCATTTTCCTTGCTTTGGAGTGATGTGGTCTGATCAAAGACAGTGGAAAACCAACATAATAGAGACAGAGGTCTGCCTGTTAGCCACGAGTCTCTAATTGACACCACCTTTAGTAGCTGTTGCTTATAGGCATTTATATCCTTTACAAATGTTTAGCTTAATAAACACGATTGCTTGAACATTATAGGTTTTTACATGAACAATTTGGTTTTATAATTAGAAATAGATCATCCTGAAATGTGCCTGTGGCTTAAAAAAACATTAAATAAATAATTTAAAAAAGACATTTTAATGCTGTCTGAATATTTTGTTTACATTCCATTATTGTGGAATATTTAGTGTGTATGAGTCACCTATTCCCCTGATTCAAGTCTATTGTGGCCAAAACAGGATAAAAGGAACTTAGATGTGGGGTCAAGGGTCAAACACATGAAGCTGAGTAGTATTTCTTCCATTATATGATCAGATGCAATCATTTACACATTCATGGAAAATGTATCCACCCACTGCGACAGTGGTCACCTTTTGTTTTATGTGATCACGTGGATCCACTTGTTGTAGGGTTCTTCTTGCAGTTCTTTTCTTTTAACACCCTTTTTGGGGTGTGGCGAAGCCTTTGAAGGCCATAAAAAACTGATCTGATTTTGTAAAAAATGGAATACATCAGTTCGAGTAAGGACTTTACAGGAGTAATAATTGCAACAGGTACACATTGTGTTTTCGAAGCCAGTGAGAAAGAAATCTCAAGTCGGTCTTCAGCATTAAAGGATTTTCTGGCTGCTTGAATATTTTAAGAGAGAACGATAGGGCAATATTTGAGTCTGAAGTTCAGGTCTCTGACAGAGATAAGAAAGACTTTAGAGGTCTTGGTTATGCAAGTGCAAGACATATCACCTTTCATACCTCGCACTTCTCACAAGACTCCCCAGCTAACAATTCTAGGTTAGTAGAGCAAATTACGGACATAACATTACAGGGAAATTTTCGTTCTTAGAGGATTAAACCTATCAAGTTTTCTGGATCTTCTGAGAGCTTTCTTTTCAGGTAACATTGATACAGGTAACATTCCTTTATGCAAACATTTTGCTGGTATCATATACATTTTCATAATGTCAGGTTTTTTTTTTTTTCAATTAACTGGGTAGCTATGTGGTGTGAGTATTACAGGATGGTTATTTCTGTAATCTTCCAGCCTATCCTGTAGAATACATTACATAACATTCTGATAATGTTCTCAGTTAGCTCAGTTTTACATTTAGTTTGACAGCTTCCTGTGAAGTCGATC